>NW_028318678.1:2182500-2310000 GCF_062004578.1 Staurois parvus | reverse complement strand
AGCTCAAGCTGACTTTTATACTCACAAATAAATGAGCCTGATCAGTAACTTCACCTCCTCCTTTCCTGTCAGTTCAATTGGAACCATCATATTCATCAATCACAGGGAGAGAATCTGAAAGCAATCGGCTTCTGCTGTGTTCTCTCTCTCTATCTCCAGTGCTCCCGTACTAAATGTCTGTTTGCAAATAGTAGAAATATATATATTTATTTTTTATTATTATTATTATTACAAATATTTATATAGCACTGGCAATTTATGCAGCCCTTCACAAAATGCCAAATGGCATTTTAAATAAAATTGACCCAAACCTTTGGCTTTCCTAAACTAGCTATTTTCAATGGATACATACTTAGTGGAATTGTAGCTGATTGATGTACATGCTGTACTGTACTTTCTGGCACCGGAGCTCATGCATTTATGTTCATCAGATTGAGCAAACATTCTCTTATGCATTTAGGCATCTTTAAGCAGAAACGTTACAAAGGAAATATTTGGAAGCACAACTGAAAAAAAACAAGATGAAAGATACCTCTTGTATGGATGACATCCAGTACTGATTACATGTTTATCATCTGCAAGCTCTTCAGCTTAGGGAGTCAGCACTATGTGAGGGCAGATCAATATTTAATATCATCCCCATGAAATGCCATGCATTGTTAATGGAACAATTTGAAATTTAAACTCAAGTAAGAAAAATCTGGTTTACATACTGAGGGAGAAGGCTTTAGAGGGACAGAGAGAAAGAGGGTGGAAAATAGGAGTCAGCAAAGAAGGTAAAAGAAAAAAGAAAGGAAGGAGCTCAAAGGTAGGTGAGACAGAAAGAGAGGCCAGAGGGTCAACCAGAGAGTAGGGGAAAGAGGTGGAGGGTGTAGACAGAACATGGAGGAGGTGGGGAAAGAGATGTGAGGATCTACAGAAGGAATAAGGATGGAAAAGATGAGTGAGGGCAACAACATATGGAGAAGGAGAGACTGAGGAGAGACTATGGAGAGGAGATGTAGAGAAGGAGAGTAGAGAGGAAGAAGGAAAGATGTGGTGGGGAATGGGTGGAAGAGTTGGGACAAGGCGGGTTAGATGAGTGAGGGCACCAGCATATGGAGGATGAGTTAAAGTGGTGATGGGGTGTAGGCAGAGAGAGTAGAGAGAAGGAAGGATGGCAGAGGTGAGCAGTAGAGTAGGAAGGAGGTGGGGTATGGGAGGGAGAGTAGGGAGGAGGAAGGCAGAGGTGGGGGCAGAGTCCCGAGGAGAAGGGAGATGCCGGTTGGGTTTAGGGAGTAAGAAGAGGGAGGGGGATGAAAGGCAGAAGTAGGGGGCAGAGTAGGGATGAGGAGAGGTGGTGGAGATGGGGTGTGGGGAGGGAAAGT
The DNA here is from genome assembly GCF_062004578.1 of Staurois parvus. Lineage (NCBI taxonomy): Eukaryota > Metazoa > Chordata > Amphibia > Anura > Ranidae > Staurois > Staurois parvus. The sequence goes on along the minus strand of NW_028318678.1, from coordinate 2,308,633 downwards.
ATGGGGAAGGAGAGGAGATGGATATGGGGTGTGGGGAGGAAAAGTAAGGAGAAGGAGGGGAGATGGAGGTGGGGTGTAGGGAGGGAAAGTAAGGAAAAGGAGGGGAGATGGAGGTGGGGTGTGGAGAGGGAAAGTAAGGAGAAGGAAGGGACATGGAGGCAGGGTGTGGGGAAGGAAAGTAAGGAGAAGGAGAGGACATGGAAGTGGGGTGCAGGGAGGGAAAATAAGGCGAAGCAGGGGAGATGGAGGTGGGGTGTAGGGAGGGAAAATAAGGAGAAGCAGTGAAGATGGAGGTGGGGTGTGGGGAGGGAAAATAAGGAGAAGAAGGGAACATGGAGGTGGGGTGTGGGAAGAGAAAATAAGGAGAAGCAGGGGAGATGGAGGTGGGGTGTGGGGAGGGAAAGCAAGGAGAAGGAGGGGACATGGAGGTGGGATGTGGGGAGGGAAAGTAAGGAGAAGGAGAGGACATGGAGATGGGGTGTGGGGAGGGAAACTAAGGAGAAGAAGTGGACATGGAGGTGGGGTGTGGGGAGGGAAAGTAAGGAGAAGGAGAGGACATGGAGATGGGGTGTGGGGAGGGAAACTAAGGAGAAGAAGTGGACATGGAGGTGGGGTGTGGGGAGGGAAAGTAAGGCGAAGGAGGGGACATGGAGGTGGGGTGTGGGGAGGGAAACTAAGAAGAAGGATGGGACATGGAGGTGTTTGGAAATGTAAATAAAATAATATAACTTTTTATTAGTTTTTGTGCACTTCCTGCTTTCCAGCCTAGTTTGGGCCCATTGCCTCCTGGGAAAAGTGTGAAATACTGTCCCAGGAGGCAGTCAGTTACTAAAGGCGCATGTGCAGAGCATGCACAGAACAGACAAGCGGTGCACATGCGCACATGCGGTGAATTTCTGTGCACAAGCTCTGCAGACAGCTATAGTGCTCAGCTGCAGCGACAGTCTCTGCCAGGTTCAGAAAAATGGTAGAGACCAGCACAAGCTGGGTTTTAAAATAAGGGGGTGTACAAGGCCTGGGGGAAGAGGTCAATTCAGCAGATGAGTTCTGCTTTACAATAAAGATATGACCTATAATGGTGCACATGGAGAACCTCTAAACCTATTCAAACTACATCTCCATTGGAAACCGCCATGTCACTTATTAGCCAATCAAATGATGAGCCTTTTTTAAAGTTTCTATACAACATCACCACCATGTGGCTGTCATCTGAAGCACAGATTTGCCACAAATGGAAAATCTGAATGAATATCTTTAATGTGTATCTTTATTCCAACAGAACAGTAGAAAGGTCTACATTGTAGATTGCACTCACCGAGAAAAAAGAGAGAGGCCTCCTGCACTGCCACGAAAGTACTATCTGTCAATAGAAGTGGCTGCTAACACCTAACTATAATCAAATAGTGACAGACGATTACCATTTCCTTCACTTATACACTCACCGGCCACTTTATTAGGTACACCTGTTCAATTGCTTGATAACACAAATTGCAAATCAACTACTCACATGACAGCAACTCAATGCATTTAGGTATCTGGATGTCATAAAGATGACTTGCTGAAGTTCAAACTGAGCATCAGAATGGGGAAGAAAGGGGATTTAAGTGACTTTGAACGTGGCATGGTTGTTGGGTGCCAGACGGGTTGGTCTGAGTATTTCAAAAACTGCTGATCTCCTGGGATTTTCACGCACAACCATCTCTGGGGTATACAGAGAATGGTCTGAAAACGAGAAAATATTCTGTGAGTGGCAGTTGTGTGGAAGAAAATGCCTTGTTGATGTCAGAGGAGAATTGGCAGACTGGTTCAGTTGAGACATTCAGATGTTAGGGTCAGAATTTGGCGTAAATAACATGAAAGCATGGATCCATCCTACCTTGTATCAAAGGTTCAGGATGGTGGTGGAATGGTGTGGGGGAGATTTTCTTGGCACTAGCAAGGTGTTCCCAATAAAGTGGCCGGTGAGCAGAAGCGGACTGACCATTCAAGTACTCGGGCACTGCCCGAGGGGCCAGGGTCAGTAGGGGGCCCCATGAGATGCCCTCGGTACCTTTCATTGGCTTTTTCATAGGCTTTTTTGGGTGTGGGCAAGGACACAGGGGCCCCATGATCCCTTATTGCCCGGAGGCCCCATGAGTTGTCAGTCCGCCCCTGCCGGTGAGTGTATATACTTTTACTATAAGAGGGAACCGGATGTGTCAGTATGGTGTGTTAGCGGTTAACACTGCTGAGTTGCCACTATAGACAGGGTACCAACTTCCACCAGGCACAGTTTGTTTCCCCACATTTATGGGGTGGACAATCTTAAAGCTAAATGTTATAATGCAAATTAATGAAATGTATTAAATAGGAAGTTTAATTTACTTGCTTTTTATTAGCACTGATCATTGTATTGGTGTCACTGGGGATGTCAGTGACACCAAGTCAGTTCCTACCAGTGTCAGAATGCCTGCCGCAGTCTAACATTCTTTCATAATTCGACCCATGTATGACTGGATTTAAGCTGACCATACATTATACAATCTTCATGAGAATTTTGCTTTAGATTTACCAAAAACCATATAATAGGAGGTCAAACTTATACAACACTTTCAATTGTATCCAATTAGGCAGGCCCTTGCACTACATAGTTGAAGGTAAATCTAAAGGAAATTGGGCAGAAATGGGAGAGAAAATTGTAAGAAATTTGTATAGTGTATGGCCAGCCTTAGTGGGCCACCTCAATGGCCGATTTTAGAACGACCATGGAATTTGAGTGATCAAATGTCGGAAATTTTTTGAAAAACAAACAAATTTCTAATCAGTGATGGGAGAATCATGCAAGAAATGTAATTAAAAAAGAAATGAGCGTGAACTACATAATGAACTACATAACTGACCTGATACCCAAATACTACCCTACCCGTGCCCTCCGCTCCTCACAGGACCTCCTACTCTCTAGCTCCCTGGTCTCCTCCTCCCACGCCCGATTGCAGGACTTCTCTAGGACTTCCCCCATCCTCTGGAACTCCCTCCCCCAATCCATCAGACTGTCACCTACCCTCCTCATCTTCAGGCACACCCTGAAAACCCTCCCCTTCAGAGAAGCCTACCCCAACCTCACCTAACACCTGACCCCACCTAACAACTAACCTCCTCCACTCCTCCCACCACTCCATCCCCCACAGCCATCTCCTCCTGTACCACCTTCCCCTCCCTCCTAGATTGTAAACTCAAAATAGCAGGGCCCTCGAACCCCTCGTGTATTGTATTGTTACTGTCTTGTCTCATCTTCTGTCCCCCCTGCTACTGTACAGCGCTGAGCATACCCTTTGGCGCTATATAAATACTGTATAATAATAATAATAATAACTGTTACCTGGAAAGAAAATTATTAACCACACTGTAGTAACACGAAGGTGAAATTAAAGGCTTGGTTGGTCGAATTTCAAAATCAATGGTGGCACCATCGGATTCCAAAATGCACAAAATTTCTGATTTTCTAAAGAAAATTAGTTCCTAATTCGACCCATGTATGCCCGGCATAAGTCATGCCGAACCTCCGTCTCTCTCTTTGGGTCGCACTTTCTTTCTTTGGTGCAGCTGATTTTTTCACAGGCAATGAGCATTTGTCTTGACGAAATATGAACTTCACTTAGAGTAACAATGGAACTACCTATGGCAGCCAATTAACTTGTTCTTCTTCTCCTCTTCTCCAGAGACATTATCTGTGATGTCCTCCAGTCGTCGTGATTGCTCTCCATCCTTACATGAGGATTGTTTAATAAAGATTTCTAGGAAATGTAGAGAACAAATAATTGTCTTCATACCTGTTACATGTATTAAAATGAAGAGCATTTGATATAATTGCAGCATCTCAGATATTAGAAAAGTAGTAGAAATCATTATTATATAATACGTCCGCTCTGTGATGAGCCTAGAGTTGCCTATGGAGATTAAGAGATGGTCAACCATGCATGTGCAATCTGGCTGCCTAACGATCTGTCCAACCATACACTGTGCCTATAGAGGGGAACACGCTACACACATCCCTGGGGCTTGCTTCACGGGGGGAGTATATGAGAATTTAGGTCAGTTGGAAAAATGCCAAGAGATGTCTACGTTGCCTGATCCATAAACAGCCAGATTGTGAGAATATTCTGATTTATTTTTATAGATTGACATACCTCCGTAGACCCAGTCTTTCTAGACAGCATGGTCACCTGCTAACTTGGCACCATTCACAGGCAGCTTAAGTCTTCAATAACACACAACAGTTGAATCCAACAGAAATGTACTTACTTACTTACAGAGGGTGTTTTTCCAGGTTTCTGATGTATAAGAAGACAATGACTTTCCTTGGGATATGGCCAAACAAGTTGTCATTTCCTCTTCAATATTTCTTCCAACAGCACCTGTTCATGGCCATGTTTGTCCAACTGATTTTCAAGACCCTTTTGTAGCCCTAGAGTTCACTTAATCTTCATTTTAGAGATATCGTGAGAGAAAACATTTCTGTGCTACACCTGAGAATGAATCAGACTTGTGTTTGTAGCAATCTTTTCTTTGTGCTTTGAGGGAGATTGTTCCTCATGAGCTCTTGGGGGGTCCCATCCTGCTACTTGTAAAAGTAGTCCAGTTACTAATTAGTCGCTTGGATTGATTCTACAAGAAAGCTCTGAAAAACAATACTGGCATGATGCCTCTCATCTTGGTATAACCACTTGAAGTCCAGTGATGTACGGGTACCTCATTGGTCGTCACGTAGTTAAGCAGTTGTGTGGGTGGGGCCAACTCACCGAGAACACTTAGCCTCCTATCTCTTTGGGGTAAGCGTTCACTAATGCCCAGGACTAGGGGTACTCATTCATGTAAACTCAACATTAAGGAGGCACCTGGCATTGGAAGTGAGCCATACACCTGGTGTAACTGTACCGTATCCTGAGGCTCTGTACTGTGCACCACACTGTCTCTTGGTACTGCACACCTTATCTGTTGGAATGTAGTATTTAGAAGGGAACGCCATTGAGCTTGTGTTCCGTCCCACCAGTCTAGCTTTCCTATCACCTTACTCCCAGTGACAGAATACTGGTTCCACCACATTAGAGCGTGAACCCCCTGTGTGCAAGTCTTACTCTATTCACTCTTTCTGTACCAGTGGTTAGGTCCTTGGGGTCTCTACCACATGGGTATGGCACGACCACTAGGGAGGGAAGCAGTGAACCGTTCCTGTCGCTATACAGAGAACCTGTCACCCCTGCCGGTACTGTCCTTCCGCTGTCTGGCTGCCATCTTATTTCCTTGTGTTTGTTGCCTTTAGTAACAGCATGTCCTCCTCTTCACCCCACATGTATGTAACTGGCCCTGGTTATTGTCATACATCTTATACCTTAATGCACCCCTTTAGACAGACTTCAGACCAGGCATGGAACAGGTAAACTGTACTGAAAGTTCATTGCAAGAACAAGTGAATGAAAGACAGTCTCTCACAGTTCTTCCATGCACATTCCTACACTACCTAACTTTGGCTGCCCATAACATACCTTCACATGAAAGCAGAGTCCATTCAGAATAAGTCCATTTCAGGTGGATACCTTTGCAGTTGAATCCCAAAGGGTGCCCACAATAGGGAGGTCACATGCTCCAGCAGGACTACACGATACGGTTCTTCCTCTTGTAATCCCATGTGGAAGAGAGCTAGGCCCTGAGCCCTCTTCTTGTACTTATGGAACCACAACAAGGGGGCAGGGCCATGAACACCGAAGCAATGATAAGCAACAGAAATTTCACATTATACACAGCAATTCAAAAATAAGTAAACTTTTTTTTTACCCCTGTAAGCACCTACTTACACTTGAAGTCTTCTTAAGATTCTGCAAGCAAAACATAATTGTCTGCATAGCTTCTTTTCTGTATAATTTTATATTCCAACACACTCAGAAATTCTTTATCTGTATAGGTATACCAAAAGTGTAGACAGAACCAGGGGCGGACTGACCATTTGGAAACTCAGGCCCTGCCCGAGGGCCCAGGGTCAGTAGGGGGCCCCATGAGATGCCCCTGGTACCTTTTTCATAGGCTTTTTGAGTTTGGGCAAGGACACAGGGGCCCCATGATCCCCTATTGCCCTGGGGCCCCATGAGTTGTCAGTCCGCCCCTGGACAGAACACATCCTTAGCGCACTCCTCTTCCTATTGTTATCTCATGTTCGTATTTTGTATATAAACCTTTGCTGTTAGTTATAGACAGTAGCTATGAGACTAACATCTTTTTCACATACTTTACAGGAGTGTTTCTATGGGGATGTCATACTCGACTCGATCAAATGCCTTGACAAAGTCATTGAAGTGTAGATATATTCCTTGTTGCTTGTTGATCTATTTGCCAGCAGGGTTTTTCTTTAGTGTGGTGATGCTATGCAGTTTTATATTACTTTTGATAAAACCAGCTCCCCATTAAACAGCCAAGGAGCAGAGTTTCTAACAGCCAAGGCAAAACTCATTCTTAAAGTAGAACTTCAGGAATTGCAGCACTTTTCAAAAATATGCTGGTTTATCAGGGGTAAAACCAACAAGGTGTGTGTTACCTTGTGGACTTATCGCTTTTATTTACTCTTTATGTTTTCACTGAGCGCAGGGAGTACTGCTATCTCTATGTTCCTGGTGCTCTGATAGGGAAGATGCTACACTCTGCCCGCCCCTCCACTGTCCATTCACAGAATACTTTGTATCATATCACTATTAAATTTTACTTTCCTATTCTGATATATGTATGCTGAGTGGAGGAGAAGGTATTAAAGAGGTCATTCATTATTGAAGGAAGATTCTATAGACAAGTCCACATCAAGGGACACAAGAATTTTGTGACCTAATTATGTGTGAGGTCAAATGCTTCAGGTGAGGGCACATCTGTTGTTTTTGGTGGTGGATCAATATTAAGAAGACAAGAAGTAATTGGGGATTGTCAGGGATCGCGGCGTCCTGTCGGCCGGCGCATGCGCGCTGGCCACGGCTCACGCCGGGACACAGGCACTAGGTCCCGACGAGCCGTGGATGACAGGATGCCGCGCATGCGCAGTGGGACCCGCGGGCGCGCCTCGGGCGGCCAATGACAGCCCGGGGGCGCGTCCCGAGCGGCCAATGACAGTGCAGGGCGCAATATTTAAAGATGCCCTGCACTGTCAGTAATCGCCGCAAGGTCTATCTGAGTTCCTGAGTCCTGTACCTGTGTTTTTGACCCTGATTGACCCTGATTACGCTGCCTACTCCTGTGTTGACCCGGATTGTACCTGACTACTCTGCCTTCTCCCATCCTGACCCTCGGCTTGTTTTGACCTCTCTATGGACTGACTTATCCTGCTGACCCTGCGTGTGACCTGACTACTCTCCGCCTGCCGATTCTGTACCTCGCCTACCCCACGGGACCCCCGCTCGTGATCCATCCTGCTAGGTCCTGCCGTCCTCCTCACATCTGGCTCTCCCGGTACCCATACTTCCCCGGAGGTTGCCCCTGCCACTGGTGGGCCTGCTCGGAGGTCGTGACCTGGTCCCGGTCTGTTTCAAGTCCATCCCCACCATCAGGGGCCCTGGTGAAAGCACAGACCGGGACTTAGACTCCACGCTTTGGGTAGGTCTGTCAAGTGGGCAGCCAGGGGCACCACCTGGCGGGTTCTAACAGTACCTTGCGGCCATGACAGAGCCAGGAAGAGGACCGGCGTCCCTAGAGGATATATGCCAGCACCTGGCGACTCTGACCCAGGCCTTCCAGAATTTTCACAGCCGCTGCACCCGGCTTGAGGACCGCATGGAGTCGTTTGCCACCCAGACTCCCCCTGCTCCAAGTTCCGCAACAGCGGAATCACCCGCTGCTCCAGCATCCGGAGCAGTTGCGGCACCCCTAGCTCCCGAACCCCGCGTTCCCCTGCCGGAACGATTCCGTGGAGACCGAAGCCGTTTTCGGGCCTTCCGGAACGCGTGCACTTTATTTTTTGACCTGCAGCCCCGCACGTTTTCCGTCGAGACCGTCAAGGTGGGGTTTATAATCTCTCTCCTTCAGGATGAGCCCCAGGATTGGGCTCACCGCCTGATGGAGAAGCGTGACCCCCATCTCGATTCCGTGACTGAGTTCTTTCAGGCCATGGCCGTCCTATATGACGACCCCCAGCGGGCTGCCTCTGCAGAGGCTACTCTATACTCTCTGCGGCAAGGCCGCCGGGCGGCCGAAGAGTATGCGTCTGATTTCAGGCGTTGGATGGGAGATACCAGATGGAACGATGCGGCATTATGTCACCAGTTCCGCATTGGGCTGTCTGAGTCTCTAAAAGACGAATTAGCACGAGTAGGACTACCGGACTCTCTTGAGAAACTGATAGAGTTGGCCATCCAAATTGACCGCAGACTGAGAGAGCGTCGCCTGGAAAGGAGTAGCCAGGGTCAAAGGGTGGCATGGATCCCACCGAGAGAAGCAGCTCCAACCCCAGGGAGCCATGCTCGGAGCACGGAAGCAGGGGACACCTCAGAACCCATGCAACTGGGACTGGCCCGTTCCACGTTATCGGCCGAGGAACGTCAGAGGAGACGATCGCAGAACCTATGTCTGTACTGTGGGGAAGCTGGTCACCAGGTGCGCTCCTGTCCTGCAAAAATGAGTAAGTCCGCTTCCTGTTTTCCTTTACCTACAGAAAGGGGTGACCTATCTAGTTACCTGGCAATACCTGTGTCGTTACAGCTTCCCAGAGGAACCCTGTCGGTGACCGCAATCATTGATTCGGGAGCATGTAGTTGTTTCATTGATCTTACTTTTGCTCACCGGCAAAAGATCCCCCTCCAGACCAAAGAAAGGGGGTTTAACATCTTCCTGGCAGACGGGTCTAGCATAAAGTTGGGAGTGGTGGATCAGGAGACTCCCCCTATTTTTACCACGATGGCTGACCATCATCAGGAGTTCCTCCGTCTGGATGCCATCGCATCCCCCCTTTTCCCAATCATTCTGGGGCATCCTTGGCTGCGGGCCCATAACCCCCGGGTTGATTGGGAGAAGGGAACGGTTCAGTTTCGGTCACCATACTGCCGGGATCACTGCCACGTCCCAGGGCCCGTGCCGCCCCGGTTTCTCCTATGCATGGATGGTGATACGGATCTGTCTCAGGTTATCCCTCCGGCCTACCACGATTTCTTAGACGTGTTCAGTAAGCGAGGAGCAGACATTCTTCCCCCACACCGTTCCTACGATTGCCCCATAGACCTCCTACCCGGATCTGAGATTTCATTCGGTCGCATTTTTCCATTATCGGAACTAGAATCAGGGGTTTTGAGGGAGTATATTGATGACAATCTGCGGAAGGGATTTATTCGCCCGTCCACGTCCCCGGCCGGGGCTGGGTTGTTTTTTGTAGAAAAAAAAGACAAATCGTTACGGCCCTGCATTGACTACCGAGACCTGAATAAAATCACAGTAAAAAATCGCTATCCGTTACCCCTAGTCCCTGAGCTCCTCCAGAGGTTAGGGTCAGCAGCGATTTTTACTAAATTAGACTTGCGGGGGGCATATAACCTTGTACGTATCAGGGAGGGGGATGAATGGAAGACAGCCTTTCGTACGAGATTCGGTCATTTCGAATATTTGGTGATGCCGTTCGGGCTCTGTAACGCACCGGCCACCTTCCAACACTTTATTAACGATGTCTTTCGTGATTTCCTCGATGTCTTCGTGGTTGTCTACCTAGATGACATCCTGATATTTTCACCCTCACTGGAGGCTCATAGGGAGCATGTGGCAAGGGTCCTAACACGTTTACGCCAACACGGGCTTTACGCCAAGGCAGAAAAATGCTGTTTTGAACAGTGTGAAATAACGTTCTTGGGACTGGTCCTCTCTCCCGCGGGGGTCGCGCTGGATCCCCAGAAAGTCACGGCGATCTTAGATTGGCCAACACCCACCGATAAGAGGGGGGTACAGCGTTTCATTGGATTCGCAAACTTTTATAGAAAGTTTGTCAGGAACTTCTCAGGGCTGGTCTCCCCAATCACGCAACTGACTAAACAAGGGACTCGTTTTAAATGGACCCCTGAAGCCCAGACCGCGTTCGACATGCTCAAGAAATTGTTTACTTCTGCTCCCATTCTCTGCCATCCAGATTCTTCTCTTCCATATGTCTTGGAAGTGGACGCCTCCGAAAACGCGGTAGGAGCGATTCTTTCCCAAAGGAGTGGTACCAAGGAGTTACTGCATCCCGTGGCGTTTTTCTCCAGGAAGTTGACTCCGGCGGAGCGCAATTACGATATTGGAGATCGGGAACTCCTGGCCATCAAGTCCGCTCTAGAAGAATGGAGGTATCTCCTGGAAGGAGCCACACACCCAATCCTAATATTCACGGATCACAAAAACCTCGAGTATTTAAGGACGGCGAAACGACTGAGACCACGCCAGGCGAGATGGGCTCTTTTTTTCTCTCGATTTACCTTTCATATAACATACCGACCTGGGTCTAAAAATACAAAACCAGACGCTCTGTCCCGCATGTTTGAGGACCCCGACGATACAGTGTTACCTGACACAATTTTGCCATCCGGAAGCTTCCTCGTCCTGCAAACGGAACTTCGCTCCAGACTGATTGACGCTTTCGTTGGACTGCCAGTCCCGCCTGGGTCGCTTCTCCAGAACCACGATGGTTTGCTTTGGAAGGAAAATCGGATCGTGGTGCCAGAAGGAGTTCAAACTTTCGTCCTGGGGCACTGCCACGACCATCCAATGGCAGGGCACTTTGGGGTGGCGAAGACTCTGGAGCTACTACGGCGCTCATTCTGGTGGCCAAACATGGTCAAAGACTGCGAGCGCTACGTCCAGACCTGTCCCACCTGCCAAAGGAACAAGCCCTCCAGAAGCAAGGCCTGGGGATTGTTGCATCCATTGCCGATACCCAAACGGGCCTGGCAAATGATTGCCATGGATTTTGTGGTCGAACTCCCACCGTCTCAAGGCTACACTGCTATAATGGTGATCGTGGATCGCTTTTCAAAGATGGCTCATTTCGTGCCCTTGGAAAGAACCCCGTCGGCACCGGAGACTGCACGGATACCCGAAGACATAGTATCGGATCGGGGAGTCCAGTTCACATCTAGATTCTGGAAAGCCTTATGTGAAGCATTAGGAATCAAACTGTCACTGTCATCTGCTTACCATCCACAGACCAACGGGCAAACAGAAAGGACCAATCAAACATTGGAACAGTACCTCAGATGCTACACCTCCTATCTCCAGGACGACTGGCTAACACTGTTGCCTTCTGCAGAGTTCGCCTATAATAACTCGAGCCACTCAGCGACGGGACAATCACCGTTTTTTACCAATTTCGGATATCATCCTACGTTTCTCCCCGACCTAACGCCCGAAAGTCCGGTACCCGCATCTCAAGATGTCTTGCATTTCTTTTCTGTCAATAACAAAACGATTCAGGAGGCCATCACTAAGGCCCAAGAAGATAGTAAAAAGGCGTTCGACAGGAAGAGAAGAGGAGAGCTGTTGCTCCAGCCGGGGGATCAGGTTTGGTTGGCTACGACCAACTTGAAAATGCTGTGTCCTTCCAGGAAGTTAGGACCGAAGTACCTAGGACCATTTCCAATTAAACGGATGATCAATGAAGTGGCCTATGAACTTGAGCTCCCGGAGTCTTTCAAAATACACCCGGTGTTCCATGTCTCTCTCCTGAAACCATCCAGACCAGATTCCTTCCCGGATCGCCAATCCAGACCTCCTGAGGCAGTCGCCATAGGTGACCAGGAGGAATATGAGGTAGAAACTATTCTCAGTTGCCGAAAGAGGGGGGGCCAGACGCAGTTCCTGATAAAATGGAAGGGTTATGGCCCTGAGGAGAATTCTTGGGTGCCCATCCAGGATGTTCACGCCCCCAGACTCATCCGGGAATTTTTTCGTGGCCACCCGCGGTGGAGAGATCAGTGGGGCTCCCGGAGGGTGCCCATAGGGGGGGGGCAATGTCAGGGATCGCGGCGTCCTGTCGGCCGGCGCATGCGCGCTGGCCATGGCTCACGCCGGGACACAGGCACTAGGTCCCGGCGAGCCGTGGATGACAGGATGCCGCGCATGCGCAGTGGGACCCGCGGGCGCGCCTCGGGCGGCCAATGACAGCCCGGGGGCGCGTCCCGAGCGGCCAATGACAGTGCAGGGCGCAATATTTAAAGATGCCCTGCACTGTCAGTAATCGCCGCAAGGTCTATCTGAGTTCCTGAGTCCTGTACCTGTGTTTTTGACCCTGATTGACCCTGATTACGCTGCCTACTCCTGTGTTGACCCGGATTGTACCTGACTACTCTGCCTTCTCCCATCCTGACCCTCGGCTTGTTTTGACCTCTCTACGGACTGACTTATCCTGCTGACCCTGCGTGTGACCTGACTACTCTCCGCCTGCCGATTCTGTACCTCGCCTACCCCACGGGACCCCCGCTCGTGATCCATCCTGCTAGGTCCTGCCGTCCTCCTCACATCTGGCTCTCCCGGTACCCATACTTCCCCGGAGGTTGCCCCTGCCACTGGTGGGCCTGCTCGGAGGTCGTGACCTGTTCCCGGTCTGTTTCAAGTCCATCCCCACCATCAGGGGCCCTGGTGAAAGCACAGACCGGGACTTAGACTCCACGCTTTGGGTAGGTCTGTCAAGTGGGCAGCCAGGGGCACCACCTGGCGGGTTCTAACAGGGATACGCATTGTTTGGGGCAGAAATAAGAAGAAACACTAAATTAAGAGACATATTGCACTATAGAGACTGTTCACAGGTTATTTTGGTATTCACATATGGTATTAGGGAGTTGGATGTAAGCAAAGTGCGGCACTGTAAGTTTATTTATTGATTGTTTTGCACATTACAGTGGGGATCGAAAGTTTGGGCACCCCAGCTAAAAATTTGTATTAATGTGCATAAAGAAGCCAAGGAAAGATGGAAAAATCTCCAAAAGGCATCAGAATTTATAGTATGCACTGCCCCCTTTGCAAAACTGGGACCTGCCAGTGTCATGGATTGTTCTCAATCATCGTCTGGGAAGACCAGGTGATGTCAATCTCAAAGGTTTTAAATGCCCAGACTCATCTGACCTTGCCCCAACAATCAGCACTATGGGTTCTTCTAAGCAGTTGTCTAGAAAACTGAAAATAGTTGACACTCACAAAGCTGGAGAAGGCTATAAGAAGATAGCAAAGCGTTTTCAGATGTCAATATCCTCTGTTCGGAATGTAATTAAGAAATGGCAGTCATCAGGAAATCTGGAAGACCAAGAAAAATATCAGACAGAACAGCTCGCAGGATTGTGAGAAAAACAATTCAAAACCCATGTTTGACTGCACGATCCCTCCAGAAAGATCTGGCAGACACTGGAGTTGTGGTACACTATTCCACTATAAAGAGATACTTGTACAAATATGGTCTTCATGGAAGAGTCATCAGAAGAAAACCTCTTCTACGTCCTCACCACAAAAATCATCGTTTGAACTTTGCAAATGAACATATAGACAAACCTGATGCATTTTGGAAACAAGTTCTGTGGATCGATGAGGTTAAAATTGAACTTTTTGGCCGGAATGAGCAAAGGTACGTTTGGAGAAGAAGGGGCACAGAATTTAATGAAAAGAACCTCTGTCCAACTGTTAAGCATGGGGTTGGATCAATCATGCTTTGGGGTTGTGTTGCAGCCAGTGGCACAGGGAACATCTCACGAGTAGAAGGAAAAATGGATTCAATAAAATTTCAGCAAATTTTGGATGGTAACTTGATGCCATCTGTGAAAAAGCTGAAGTTATAGAGAGGATGGCTTCTACAAATGGATAATGATCCTAAACACACCTCGAAATCCACGGGGGATTACATCAAGAGGCGTAAACTGAAGGTTTTGCCATGGCCTTCACAATCTCCTGACCTAAACATAATTGAAAATCTATGGATAGACCTTAAAAGAGCAGTGCGTGACAGACAGCCCAGAAATCTCAAAGAACTGGAAGACTTTTGTAAGGAAGAATGGGCAAAGATACCTCAAACAAGAATTGAAAGACTCTTGGCTGGCTACAAAAAGCGTTTACAAGCTGTGATACTTGCCAAAGGGGGCAGTACAAGATATTAACTCTGCAGGGTGCGCAAACTTTTGCAGATGCCATTTTTTTGTTTTTTGTTACTTTGAAAGTGTAAATGATGGAAATAAAATCTAACTTTTGTTGACATATTATAAGATTGTCTAATCTGTAATTTGATGCCTTTTGGAGATTTTTCCATCTTTCCTTGGCTTCTTTATGCACATTAATACAAATTTTTAGCGGGGGTGCCCAAACTTTTGATCCCCACTGTATATGATTATGTGAGCAGCTTTCTTTCTTGTAGGTATTTCAGCTGTATTCACTGTTAAGTTCATAAATTGTGGATTTTATCACTAACCTAACCTCTAAATTAAGCCCTTTATACTTAATCTTCCCCCAACAATGAACTTCAAATCACCTAATGTCTAACACTAACCTAACCTGTAAATTAAGCCCTTAACACCTAATCTTCCCCCAACAATGAACCTCAAATCACCTAACGCCTAACACTAATCTAACCTCTTGATTAAACCCTTAACACCTAATCTTCCCCCAATGATGAACCTCAATTCACAACGCCTAACACTAATTTAACCTCTAAATTAAGCCCTTAACACTTCAATCTTCCCCCAACAATGAACCTCAAATCATCTAACGCCTAACACTAACCTAAGCTTTAAATTAATCCCTTAACACCTAATCTTCCCCCAACAATGAACCTTAAATCACTTAACACCTAACACTAACTTAACCTTTAAATTAATCCCGTAATCTTCCCCCAACAATGAACTTCAAATCACCTAATGCCTAACACTAACCTAACCTCTAAATTAATCCCTTAATACCTAATCTTCCCCCAACAATGAACCTCAAATCACCTAACGCCTAACACTAATCTAACCTCTAGATTAAACCCTTAACACCTAATCTTCCCCCAACAATGAGCCTCAATTCACTTAACGCCTAACACTAACCTAACCTCTAAATTAATCCCTTAACACATAATCTTCCCCCAACAAAGAACCTCAAATCACCTAACGCCTAACACTAACCTAACCTCTAAATTAAGCCCTTAACACTCAATCTTCCCCCAACAATGAACCTCAAATCATCTAATGCCTAACACTAACCTAACCTCTAAATTAAGCCCTTAACACTTAATCTTCCCCAACAATGAAGGTCAAATCACCTAACGCCTAACACTAACCTAACTGCTAAATTAATCCCTTAATCTTCCCCCAACAATGAAGCTCAAATCACCTAATGCCTAACACTAACCTAACCTCTAAATTAAGCCCTTAACACTTAATCTTCCCCCAACAATGAACCTCAATTCACTTAACACCTAATACTAACTTAACCTCTAAATTAATCCCTTAACACATAATCTTCCCCCAACAATGAAGCTCAAATCATCTAACGCCTAACACTAACCTAACCTCTAAATTAAGCCCTTAACAATCTTCCCCCAACAATGAACCTCAAATCACCTAATGCCTAACACTAACCTAACCTCTAAATTAAGCCCTTAACACTTATCCTTAACACCTAATCTTCCCCCAACAATGAACCTCAATTCACTTAACGCCTAACACTAACACCCCAACAATGAACCTCAAATCACCTAAAACTAACCTAACCTCTAAATTAATCCCTAACACTAGTTAACCCCTCTTTTGTTGCATACTCACCTTGGAAGCCTCTGCACCTTTGCCAATGTCCCACATGAAAGCCTACAACTTCCAGCTCCAAAAAACGAATTTCGAAAATGGAAAGTACTCTGTTAAAATCTGGTATGACTCTTCACGGTAAAGATGCCCAGTAATACAGGGGACGTTGAAAGAAGTGTGATGTGCTTGGCAGAAACCCGTAGTGTATCATTATCCTTTGACGCTTATCTGTTATGAGCTAGCACCTTTATACAACTGAAATAACGACGTGTTTCATACGTGCCTTCAGAGATGTAAAATGGTATGATTTGTTCATAATGGTTAATCCTTTGCGTGGAGAATCCTTAGAGCGATTACAGAGAATGCCACAATGGCATCTAAAAGAGAAGCGTGTGTATTCACACTGTGAAATGACAACATGACCCAGATACTTCACCACAGAGCCTATTGTACGGGGCGTATTTATGAAGGATGCTGAGGATCTCTCTCTGTGTGATAGCACAGCCTGATAACGCAACACAGTTATTATCCAAAGGATATGAAAATGGGATGTACATGTGCAAGCTATGCTGGGAAGAGATTTTTTAATACACATTTTTGTTTTAAAATTCACATCAGGCATCAACAAGAACTAACAAGTATAACACCATTGGATAAATCTGTTATTTGAATTTATATTTTACATGAACCAATAGGGGACAAGTTATCATTGGCCAACAACACTGTTGTCAGGAATCAGCGTCAGGGATGGTCAGATCTGAGGGGCTACACTCAGGAAACTGGACCAGACCAGACCATATATATGTATTTAAAGTGGTTGTAAAGGCTGGGGGTTTTTGTACCTTCATGTATTCTATACATGAAGGTGAAAAACCTTCCGTGTGTGGTTCCACTACGGCCCCCGCTTATACTCACCCCTCTTGATCCAGCAATATGCACAAGAGCCTCAGCTGTCCCGAGTCTCTCTCTCCTCACTGGCTGAGACAGCAGCAGTAGCCATATGCTGCCACTGCTGTCAATCACAGCAAGCGAGCCAATGAGGAGAGAGGGGGGCAAGCCACGCCTATATGTGTCTTATGGAGGCATAGAGCAAGGCTTAGGAGCAAGCATGCACCAGTGCTCCCATAGCACGCAACTTGCTATTGGTAGCACTGGTCAAGGGGGAGGAGCCAGGAGAGTCAGCGGGTGACCAAGAAGGTGAAGGTCAGGGCTACTCTGTGCAACATTGCACAGAGCAGGTAAGGATGATATATTTGTTAGTTTTTTATGAAAAAAAAGCAAAGCCTTAATATCACTTTAAGACGAAAGACATCCAATCACCATCAAACATAAATATATAATTGAACCAACAATTCAGTTATAAAATACCTAACTAAATAACCTATCAATTACAGAAATCTTAATTAATGAATTAACTGTATATATATATACAATATACACAAATGGAGAACACCGGAAAGCGGGGTAAAACTGGAGGTGCAAGGAACATATAGGATGGGGAAGCCAAACTGGGAGTAGGAACAAGGCAGCAGGGTCCGGGGTAAAGGTACTAGGCAGAGAGCACAATCAAAAAGCTGGAACAAAATACCAGCTAACAGTATCTGGCAGTAAGCAAAACACTGGAGCAAGATATAGCAGCAGAACAGGGGCTAAATACCCTTCCAGCAGCCAGCATCAGGTGGAGACTGATTACTGGGATCTGCTGGCTTCTGGGAGAAACCCGCTGGCGGACACCAGAACTACAACTTTCTGCACTGGAAAGCTCATTGCCACCAGCAGGTGATCTATGCACTAACAACTATCTGTGTGACCTATCCTAGGAAAAGATCATATGGTCTCTGGCCACCAGGAGTATTGTGAACTTTTCACATTATTAGATCTCACAGAAAGCCAATCATTTTCAATCAGACAGGCCCTTACTGTTAGTCATGCCCCCCAGCCTGCTACATGGACAGTGAAGGAGCAGCAGCATGCTGATTAACTCGACATTCTGATCACACTGCTTTCTCCTCCCATCAGCACATTCCTGTTAGCGTGGCATCATAGTAACAGATAGCACATGTGCTCTGCAGCAGTGCCTAATTGACTCTGAGTACTGCCCTTATTTTGCCCAGTCTGAATACTGCCGCACAAGGCACGGTAGTAGGTAAATTCTGCCTTGAATTTAATCATGCTCCTCCCCGCTGAAGCATCCAAAATGATCAGTACAACAATGGAAGGACAAGCCTTTCTTTTATCCTTCAATAGTAGCTTCCTGGAGGTAGCAGGAAATTACCAGCATATTTAGGACCCTACAGCAGCAGTCCATATATCCACATCTACCATTTAGTTCCCTTCTGGAACTTGCACAACTGTTAGTCCCCAGCAAGGTCTATAGTCCCAAGAGCTCTCTGCCACCCAGCATCCACAGATAGACCCTTAGTAATGGGGATAACCAGATCCTTGTCCAGGCCCGGACATGAGTGCAGTACCCTTCAGAACTGGAAAACCCCTAGCAGTCTTCCCAAAGCTCTCAGCCCAAAAGCTGCTGAAGCCCAGACTGGGAATTCTTGTTTTAGTGGAGCTGCCTCTAGGGGCAGCAGCCCCAAGTGAAGCGGAACTCTCCCTGGAGAGAAAAGAACACTCTGTTCAAGCCTCCAGCACAATTTATCACCTCCCCAGCCACCTTCTGGAAACCTCCTTCCAGTGATTGACTGGGGCATGATAAATATTCAAGTGATCATTTGAATCTCCCTGCCCTATGCTCTGGAAACTTTCCTAAGAAGCAAGTTGGGAGTAACCAAACTTTCAGCTCAGGAAACCATGAAGAGACCAACACAATCAATCACTGCTCCACTCACTACAATGGAGCCAAAAACTAAATTTACTTAGCAGCCTAACTAGAGTAGGGGCTGCTCATGTTTCACACACTGTCCTATGGAATAATGAACAAGGAAATGCATTTGTCTGAGGTGCAGTTATGTAGAATGTATAGTAGCCACCCATCTCGACTGAATCTGAAAGCGGACCTACTCACCTCCCATCCAGTGATGCAACATCTCTGAGCCCCCAGTGTCGACATCTTTCCCTTGGCTTCCTCTGGGTTTGAGGTCTTCAGCCATCATGGTTGGCCAGGATAATGTAACTCTAGCTCATGCATGTAAGAAGAGTCAATTAAGCAGATTTCAATATACTGTGGTTCCTCCCCTCCTTGTTTTCATAGTCCTTTGTATTAAGGCTATATTAGCAAGGAAGTGAAATGGCCTGGAAATCATGAAAGTGTGGACATGGACATTATTCTCCCTTTTGTGAGCCCTCCCTCATGAGTTCATCATATGGACTTGATTTAAAGGATAAGTTCACCTTTGGGAACATGTTACATGTTCCACCCATTTTTGCAGCCTCCATCTGCTGTCCTCTCTCCCTGTGAGAGCAGTACGGGGAGAAGTTCCCTGTCCTAGCTGTCACTCTTTGAAAACAGCATGGCTGTTCGGGGCTCCTCCCACATGGCCATGTCATTCATTCACTGTGTTCTGTTAATGAATGAACTACAAATCCCAACAGCCTTTGTGGCTGTTGGATTGTAGTTCTCAATGAACTACCACGGTGCTGTTGAGCAATGTGGTAGTTAATTGAGTCTTCCTATCAGACTGTATCGGCTTGCCTATATGGGATGTATGACCACACAGATACACTGTCTGGTTTGCAGAAGTTTTGTAGTTTTCCAGGCTCCAAAAGAAAAGTAAATGCCTTTTTTTTTACCTGCAAAAAAATAGGCATTTTAAGACTGTGATCTACAGGTGTTGGAATATCACTGCTGAGTAAAGGAAAATACTATCGCACCACAGCAAGGAAATATTCTATGCACTGTTGTACTGCAATTATTGCCATAACTTTGAATTCTTCTTACCATTATTTGGCACTTGAGTAAATATTGGCTGCACCTTTCTCCATTGTTCTGTGTCTCACAGGAACAGAGTTGTGGGCCCACAGCATGGCCTACAGAACAATAATGGAGCTTGGACTGGGGGAATGCAGTCAGCTCAGGATAGGGGCAGTGGTGGCCAAGTGATGGTGGGCTCTGATAAAGTAGTGGTCTGCAAGTCTCAAGACACATCCCTCCTGGTAACTGGGCTGTTACTGATTCATGACTACAGCTTGGAATTATGATCTTAGTGAGGCTTTGTAAATACTCATGGTAAATGTTTGGCTCCTGTCCTTGACCAACTGTGCCATGGAGTCATGCTTGTAACTAAGAGTTGGTAAGGTGATTGAGTTATACACTTTTCTTCCTGAATTGCAATACAGAGAGGAGATAGATCTCTGCTTGGAAGCCCGGCTCAGATATAGCACATTGCAAAAGTCCCTTCCTCCGATCATGGCCCCCGGCCAGAAGACATAGTCACAACAAGCTCACTAGGGGGTGCTTCAGAATCCGTTCTGAAGCATCTTGAAGAAGGAACGTAAGAAGACTTTATGGCAGAAGAGATATACTATATCTCTTCTGCAATAAAAATTCTTCCTGCTCTCAAATTTTTCAATTCATGGTTAAGTTCACTTTAGTGCTTTTCCTCTATATTTATTCCCATACCACAGTTTCTGAAATGGATCAGAGCAATAGGCATCTGCTGAACACAGCATGCCAAACACAACACAGCTAAATTCAGAGGTTCTCTTCACAATTCACCAGGCATCTTGAAGTTGTTTTCTTTTTTCTTTATAAGCCACTTTGGAAACATTCATCTGAAACTATGAAAGTTTCGTGAAAATTTTATGAAAGCAGAATGCTTAGAATAGTGCAACCGAATGAAACTGCCTCTGAATAGCTATGTTAAAACAGCATATTAAGGCAGCCAGTAGAGTGAATCAATAAATGGTTAGGTTATCCAGGGATTACTGCTGTGTTAAAGTCAGACAGCCTTGGTTTACCTTAAAGAGTCCCTGTCACCACATCCTAGGATACAATACTTACAGTGGTACATCTCACTGATGTAACAATTTGAGCTAAGGCAAGCCATAGGCAAATTGATTTTCTTTCCTTCCACCATGGCTGGAAGGAAAAAAAATAGCTTGATTCCCCCTCAAACACAGTCAGTGTTGATTGGGGAATGCTCTTCACAGCGCTATTGTGTTCTGTCGGTGCGGGGAGCCTTCCTGACCGTTAGAACACAATGATGCTGTTATAGCCACAAGCAGTAATCGCATGGTAAAACTATGACTGCCTGGTTGTACCCAAGTTGATTGATAGATCCACTTGGGTACAATCAGCTTGCCCATAGATGGATCGAATCTCAGCCAGTCCCTGCTGAACAAGATGGGATCGATCCATCTATGGCCAGATTAAGCTGAGATAGCGGTTCTGCAATTTTGACATAAAAATCAACACTTGAAGGGTCGAACGCTCATATTTTTGGGTCACTTACATCCAACCCCACCCCTCCACCCATACGGTCTATGCACAGTATACAGTGGCAGCGGGTTTACATTCTTCATAGAATCACTGTGATGATGAAGAGGCTCGGGCGCTCCGAAAGCTGGCCATCCACCAGTTGAACTTCATTGTAAAAATGTATTTTTGGAACATTTCTTCATTCAACATTCTAATAGTTCGTTCTCCGCCATAGCGATGAGAAAAATTGAAGGAGAAGAATGGCAAATGTTTCTCAAAAGAACAAATTAATTGAATTATGTGTTTTTTGTTTGGGAAAAATCATACATTCTGTAATACACATATGCATTCAAAAACTGAACCTACAGGTATAATATAAAACACTTGCATGGTGATCAAACACATTTTTTCAGTGTTTCCATAGGAAATTTGGTGAAGCCATAATGGTGCTATCAAATGCAATGACAATTTTTTTTTCTAAATTTCTGTACAAATGCTCAAACACAAATCCAATGGTGTGTGGCTAGTTCAAGGAAGAACTTCCACTTCAGTTTTTTTAGTGTTCTGTCCTCCATGGAGAAGGTACATATAGTACTTTTTCCATGTTCCTACATGCAAGCTGTGAGGTCGGACAGGATACCCCCCAACGCAACCCTTCAACAATGTAGCTAGCAACAAGTTGTCTGTATAAAAAAATGATGTACAAACACTTGCTCAAGACCAGTGGTGACAAGAGGAATGAGGGGGCCGCGGGGGTCATGTCAGCCTCCCTTTGTCGAGTTTCAGTCCCCTCCCTCTGCAATTTTCATGCTGACGCTTGTCATGTCCAAGTGATGTTTTCAGGAAGCTATGTACAGCACCTTGCTGGCCACTACTCCCACCGGCCATGATCTGCCTGCATAACATTGAGAAGCAAGCAGTGGGCTGGTTCTTGTGAAGGAGTTATGTAAATATTGAAAGGCCTTGATGGGTGGATGTCAGTCTGGAAAAGGTGTTCATTCCTAGGCAGGTGTCCTTTGCTTGCAGACCGCCCTATATAACACCCATACGTGATAAAAGTACAAGAATTAAATCATTGAGTAAGAGAATAATAAGATGAGGAAAAGCCAAAAGGTCTGAAAAAATGGTTCCAGGCCAATACACAATCTACCCCAGCTCCAACTTCCATCAACGTTCGTGGAAACAGAGCAAAAAGAACAAGAAAAAGTGGCACCCACCAGACCGCCCTTCCCCTGTAACCTGCCCCCCCAAAAATAAAATATTCAAAAAGATTGCCCCATCCTTCACAGGGTCTCAACCGGCCAGCTGTAGGTCTACCCTAGACCCTAGAGGAGTACTGAGCATGAACTTTTTAGCAAGATGGGAACCCTTCCCATCTTGCTAAAAAGTTCATGCTCAGTACTCCTCTGAAGAGCCCTCATCCATGATGCAAGCAGTGGGCTGGCTCCTCGGAGGATAAAACAGAATGCGTTCACCGCAATATGAATGAGTAGAAGTTTCTAGGCAGACCTCGTTTGCATGCAGACCACCCTAGGCAATGCCAATGTGATGATGAGACATCAAGTTTTGAAAGAACTGAAATTCAATGACTAAGAGAAGAGGGCCAGAGACAGTAAGGTTAGGAAGGAAAGGACTACAGGATGTTGGACATCCTCCAGCTAGGAAATGAGAAGACTTTCTATGACTTTCCGCATTTTCTAATGAACGCTATGAGTAGTTCACAGTGTGCAGTGAAATCAAAGCAACTTAGTAGAGGAGAGGAACAATTGTGCAAGACTAAAAGCAAGGCTTTTGTTCAGCTGAAAAATAAAGACGTGGTGAAAAAACAAATTAACAATGTTCGCGTCTGTAATCATAGTGACAAAAAAAACACAATCCGTATCAGTGGTGTGCCAGCACCTGCAATCCAAATACAATATTGCTCTTTCCTTTGCAGCTCATACATCTGCCTCTATGCACGGCATTCTAGTAAATGAAGTTACACATGCCTGCTCTGTTTTGTACAGAACAAGAGGACGGCAAAACAAAGGCAGATGGAGCAAACATCCATATAACAGCTTACCTCCGCTTCGAGCTATTATTATTCCAAGGAGTCAGCATGTTTTGCGGGATGAGGCCAATATCTTCTGTCAGACACAGAATAGCATCTTTTCTCCCTATGACAAATACAGGAGCGCCATTATGCTTGAAGGACGACATTCTATGTGAACAAATACCGGCGTTTTATTAAATAGCTGCTAAAGTGCACATCTTTTTGTAACAGACAATGCATTGCGGAGGAGGGAAGAGTAAATAAGTGCTGCCATTGTTTCTTTATAGTTTTTAGGTTTCTATTTGTTTTTTTTTTACTTTGGCTTAAAGTATTGTTGCAAAGACCAATGTACTGCGCACATTAAACTAACAATGTTCGCTTACCATTGTGACTCCCATGGCTTTTTTTCTCAGAGAATAGGTGCAAGAACTACCCCTTTCCAAGTCACCTCTTGTCTCCACCTCTACCCATCTCTGACCACCATTACTTGCTTCCAGACCCTACCCTACCTAGTAAAATTATACTGAACTTAAAACAAGAAAAGTAGCAAAATAGATCCCCTGCAGCAACAATAGACCCCCAGAAAAAATAGATCTCCCCAGCAACAATAGACCACCCACAACAAAATACCCCCTCCTTCAGCAACAACCAGGGGCGGACTGACCATTTGGAAACTAGGGCACTGCCCGAGGGCCCAGGGTCAGTAGGGAGCCCCATGAGATGCCCCTGGTACCTTTTTAATAGACTTTTTTGAGTTTGGGCAAGGACACAGGGGCCCCATGATCCCCTATTGCCTGGGGGCCCCATGAGTTGTCAGTCCACCCCTGGCAACAACAGACCCCTGAAAGCAACAACAGATCTCCCCTCAGCCAACATCAATGTACTTTCTAGCAGCGAGCAAAAATAGACGCCACCCTCAACAGTATATACCTTCCAGTAATAATTGACCCCCCCAAGAAAAAAAAGGTCCATCCCCAGCAATAATAGATCCCAAAGCAGCAGCAATATACCTCCGCAGACGCAGTAGACACCACTGCAGAAAGAGATCCCCTCCAGAAACATTAGATCCCCCTGCTGCAAGCATCAAGAGACCCTGCAGCACACTCAAGCACCCCTTGCCATTACATACATTCATTGCTGGAGGTGCCAGAACTGTGTTACCTCGTTTTCCCACCAAAAAAAAGCCCTGGTGACTCCTGCTACTTTAGCAAATTAATGGAGGACAGGCAGTGATCTTGCCACCATATGTGCAGCAAGGAGGAATAAGAGACCTTTTACATTAAAAATCATCCTTCAGGCTCCAGGAGGGTAACAAGGCCTAGGCGTTGGAGAAGAATCTTGGGACTAGCGATGACCTAAATGTTCAGGCTGAACCCACAGGAACCTATTTGTAAGGGAATCCCGATGAGACAATTGGTGAATAGAAGTGCGCATGCGCACAGAAATGTGCGATCGCGCACATGCACGGTGAAGATTGGCGCCAGACGGACTATTTAAAAGGTGCCTCTACCTGTGCTGAGTGCTGACTGGTCTTCAGCTGTTCCCCGTTTCGTGCTCGTTCCTGTGTGATTTCCTTGTTCCTCACCTGACTCTGATTACTCTCCTGCTTAATACTCGTTCCTGACTTCGGCTCTGCTCCTGACTTTGGCTTGCTTATGATTTAGTACCTCGCTGTCCGCCCGTTGATGACCCCGGCTATTCCTTTGACACTGCTCCTGTCTCCCATCCCTGCTTCCTGCCTTGCTCTGGTGCACATCTGGCGACCTACCATACCAGCTCTGCATATCACTACTGTTCCTGAATCGGAGGTTCATCAGTCTTCCAAAGTCTCCAGCTGCAAGAGCTGCAAACAACATCTGCTGGCGCTCTTGTCCCCCTGGTCCCTAGACACCCTCTGTTCCACTTCCAGTGGGGTCAGGGCTAGTGACACAAGTGAGGCCGACCTCGTCATTTTAGTCTCCAACCAGGTACGTGACACTATCACATGATAGCAAGTTGCTGACCCAATCAGGCTGGGGAATTTTGTGCTGTCCCTCCTAACAAAGGGGCAGGGATGCTGGTGACATAATTGACCTAATATGGCCACATGGCAATGTAACTGAACAAATGTGGCTATGTGGCCATATTAGGCCAACAATGTCAACAGCATCCCTGCCATTATGTTAAGTGAGGATAGTGGGGCTGTAAATGTCCTTGCCGCAGCTCATTGTGGCCTGCAATCATGTGACAGCTTCCTATGGGGAACCTCAGCTCATCACTACTTGGGTCAATGATGTCATCTGTCTCCTGCATGCAGGAAATAGCATTTCCTAAATCTCCTCTCCCACTATGAACATTTTTTGGGATTCTTGTAACATTATTATTTTCCTACAAGAACACATGAAAGGGACAACAGTGGGCACATCTGAGACAACATGGAGTGCAAAGAGAAACCACAGGGCACCATAGCAAATTCTAATGAAGTGCCCATCAGTTACCTTTAATGAAACCTCATTTATATCACCTACATACTGGTGTTCAGAGGTGGGTAGGCAATAATGCAACCTATCCTATTTATACCCCTTAGCACTGCTAACTACTGTAATGGAATCCTTACCAGTTGTAAGCAGGCATTCTGTATAAGGTGCAGGTTGGACTGCTGAAAAATGTGGCTTCCTCTTCATGAGTTGCTACTATACTAAGACTGAGTTGCTGAGAGGTCAGCTGGAACTAAGTTGGTTTAGGAGGATGGATCAATGTATGATCAATGCACAGAAATAGTCTGCACTTCTCAAACCTTGAGCCAGCAATTTAACCATCCTTTTCAGACATAGACTCAACCCCTAGGGTCCCTGTAGAAGTGCGTGGGCTACTATTGCTGTAGTTATAGACTTAAATGTATAAACACAGTTAAAAACATAAAGACAACCGTACAGGCATCATATTTTGAACCAGCATTTCAATCCAGTGTAGCGATCCTCCTTTCTGGGTGGTAGAAGATGACCCCCCAGGATGGTGTGGCAGACTAGCATTTAACGTCACAGGATGAAATCCTTGGCTCATTATGGGACAACAAAGAAAAGGGTGCCAGCTAGGCTCCTCTCACAGTCCGCCCTGAAGACCGGTGTAGCATGAAAATCTGTCTCCTATGAGGATCTGTCCCCCTCGACGTATCTGCGCATGTGCCGGAGATCGCCGATCGGCTGCTAATGCTAAAGATTTTCATTGATTAGACGTATTTATGATGCCACGCTCCTACTATAAATACTTAATACTGTATTATATATCACTCATGAACATCAATAAACTAAATAAATTGATAATAAATATAATAAAAATCCATAGATTAATTAATGTGATAAAGTGAATGAAAAATCAAATCATGAATATGCTAAATTGTGCCATTAGTGCTCAAACAATATTATCAATGCCATATTCCAATTTCATGATTAAATAAAGAGTCTTTTATATCTTTGTGCAAAGGTGCATACAAAAATGAACAGTCTTATATATCTTTGTGCAAAATGTGCAATGTGCAGGTGAACTCCTTAATCCCTCTTTCCAGGTGCCGTGTAGTCTCAATATGCGCTCACCTTAATATTTGCCCAAATAAATTTAGGCAAATAGACTTTTAGTCCTTCCAGGACTGGTGGGATAGTGCTCCTTTATGCAGTATTCCAGATGGATGTGCAGACCTGCTCAGATCCTCCTCCTATAATCTCCTCTCAATTCATCCACGTGGCCACTCATAGATAAACTTTTGAAAGGGGTATCAGTATCTCCTATTTCCCCTCCTGGGGACACCTCCTTCTCATATCCACCTTTCCTCAATGTTGAGTATGTAGATCAAATGGAGAAAAACAGACCATGGTGTCTTATCTTTTTAAATAAGCGTATTTATTGCTACCAGATGCGGTGATACAAGCATATGAGGCACTTATCTTAGGCAGATATGCAGAGCTGGTGATGGCCAATCAAATTCCCCCTGATGAAGTCACGTGACCCTGTGACGCAGCGCGTAGGGGAGGGGCTCTGACGTCACGACGTTGCATCGGAGAGGCTCGGCGATTCTAGCAGAGGCAGACAGAGAGGCAGAGGGAATCAACAGCTCTGCATAGGAGGTGTCCCCAGGAGGGGAAATAGGAATATTACTATACTTACTATGGATGACACATACACATCATTCATCTACTCTTGGTCCGGCCCCCGGGTCCAATATATGGACCCATTGCGGCCCTCAAGTCAAAAAGTTTGCCCACCCCTGCATTAGTATAGAGACCAACCAATTATGGGCATGTGACAGAATGGCAGCAATGAAATAAGTATACAAATCTGGACATGCAAAGCCACCTTGAATCCAGGCTCGTTGTAATACCGCCAATCTGAATCTAGGATGACTCCGCAATACTTACATATTGGTAAAACAAAATCTGCATCCAAAATATATGTTCATAAAATCAAACCAGGAAGGATCTTAGAGAACTCAATTCACCAAAAAAGATTTGCAAGGCTTTACATTTACATTATGGCTACGGATTTTTTTAATATACCAATAAAGAAAATTTGACTTTTACATTTCATCATTTCTTTTTCATTTGATGGAGTGCTTTTACATTGTTCTTTCTTGAGTATCTGTTTTCTGGTTGGACATGTACCTTACATCTATTATAGTGAAATGGCTTTTTAAGAAATGGAAGCAGCCTACCTCGCCGATGATTTTGGGCTGGAAATCAGCAATCAACGGTGCACTTTGTATAAACTTACTTATATGAGTCGTAACTGTCCAGCTAAGTTTGATAGAATATGGGCTGGGTGGGTGGAGGCACAGGGTCTTATGGTATAACACTTGAGTTTTTACCTTGCGGGTATGTTCATTAGTATTGTTTGTCTGATTGGCTATTGTTTATGCTTTGCATTTCTTCTTTGCCCCCCCCAACTCCCCCCCTTCCTTCCCTTCCTCTTTCCCCTCCCCCCTTCCCTTCCCCTCCTCTTCCCCTGTCTCACCCCCCTCCCCTTCCTATTTTCTCCGCTCCTTTCTTTTTGGCGCTCCAATTCACGTCCTTAGATTTTCTTCCTCTTATTTGGTGGGTAATAGCCATCTATATTGTAATATGTATTTTATTCCCGATCTAACGCAGGATGACGGTTGAATCTGAATGATTTTTAGCTTTGGAATCTCATGTATATTATATTTCTACTGAATGCCATAAACTTCACTGTTCTTATGTACCTTGATTTGTCATACTTTTGTACAATTTCAATAAATGCAACTGTTCAAAAAAATGGCTTTTTTAAAATCCTTTATGGAATTTACCGCAAATTGACACTAAAGATCCTCTTGCTTTGATGAGATACCTTCCCATCTGTGCGCAGTCTAAAATATTATGATTCATATTTGAAGTGGTATATTACATGTGAAGTAGATTCATTATTCCAATGGAAATTATCGAGTTATTGAATGTTTCATTTACACTGTTGTCTGGACCCATCTGGGAGCATCTCATAGTGTCATATGACGGTTTGCGCACGGGACTCATGCTGAGAAAACACTTTGATTGTTACATGTTTGAAACTCAAGTGCTGTCTCAATGGTATATTGATCTGATCTCTGTGCTTCCAGCAGCCACTGTCATCGCAAGTAAATATTTAGCCAGGGAGCGTACCTCCTTGTGCTTAAATATGCTTTGATGACATCCTATCACTCTGCTTCATAACTTCACTCTAACAGAAAGTAAAGTTATCTCTCTAAAACAGGGGCGGACTGACAACTCATGGGGCCCCCGGGCAATAGGGGATCATGGGGCCCCTGTGTCCTTGCCCAAACTCAAAAAAGCCTATGATAAAGGTACCTGGGGCATCTCATGGGGCCCCCTACTGACCCTGGGCCCTCGGGCAGTGCCCGAGTTTCCAAATGGTCAGTCCGCCCCTGCTCTAAAACTTTCCACATGTCTACTAAAGTCAATAGACTTTTCTATCACAACCCTTCAGCTTTGTGAATAAACTGGGTTCTTTCAGGACTTTATTAGGTACACTTGTTCAATTGCTTGATAACACAAATTGATAATCAGCCAATCACATGCCAGCAACTCAATGCATTTAGGCATCTAGACGTGGTGAAGACAAT
This sequence comes from Staurois parvus, assembly GCF_062004578.1. Taxonomy (NCBI): domain Eukaryota; kingdom Metazoa; phylum Chordata; class Amphibia; order Anura; family Ranidae; genus Staurois; species Staurois parvus. The sequence continues at coordinate 2,279,411 of NW_028318678.1, read as the reverse complement.
AGCTGAAGTTCAGATCGGGCTGGACTGAGTATTTCAACAACTGCTGATCTACTGGGATTTTCATGTACAATCATCTCTAGGGTTTACAGAGAATGGTCCGAAAAAGAGAAAATATCCAGTGAGTGGCAGCTGTGTAGATGAAAATGCCTTGTTGATGTCAGAGGTCAGAGGAGAATGGGCAGACTGGTTTGAGATGATAGAAAGGCAACAGTAACTCAAATAACCACTCGATACAACCAAGGGCGGACTGACCATTCGAGCACTCGGCACTGCCCGAGGGCCCGGGGTCAGTAGGGGGCCCCATGAAATACCCCTGGTACCTTTTATAGGCTTTTTTGGGTGTGCTTTGAGTGTGGGCAAGGACACAGGGGCCCCATTATCCCCTATTGCCCGGGGACCCCATGAGTTGTCAGTCCACCCCTGGATACAACCAAGGTATGCCGAATACCATCTCTGAGCAAACACATCGAACCTTGAAGCAGATGGGCTACAGCAGAGAAGACCACACCGGGTGCAACTCCTGTCAGCTATAAACAGAAAACAGAGGCTACAATTCACACAGGCTCACCAAAATTGGACAATTTCAGCTGCAACATTCAGATGGTAGGGTGCAAATTTGGCATAAACAACATGGAAGCATAGATCCATCCTACCTTGTATCAATGGTTCAGGCTGGTGGTGTATTGCTGTGGGGAATATTTTCTTGGCACACTTTGGGCCCCTTAGTACAACTGAACATCATTTAAACGCCACGGCCTACCTGAGCATTATTCCTGACCATGTCTACTCCTTTATGACTCCTTTATGACTCCATCTTCTGATGGCCACATCCAGCAGGATAATGCACCATGTCACAAAGCTCAAATCATCTTGAACATGACAATGAGCTCACTGTACTCCAATGGCCTCCAAAGTCACCAGATCCCCATCCAATAGAGCACGTTTGGGATGCGGTGGAACGGGAGCTTCCCATCATGGATGTGCAGCCCACAAATCTGCAGCAACTGCGTGATGTTATTATGTCAATATGGACCAAAATCTCTGAGGAATGTTTTCAACACCTTGTTGAATCTATGCCACGAAGAATTAAGGCAGTTCTGAAAAGACAAAAGGGGGTTCTACCCGGTACTAGCTTTATACTGTATATTAATACGGTATATATAACTATAAATATGTATACCGTATTTGCCGGTGTATAAGACGACTTTTTAGCCCATGAAAATCTTCTGAAAAGTCGGGGGTCGTCTTATACGCCGGTATACAGCGAGCCGGTGTCAGGGCGGCACTTTTTCGAGGGGCGGCGCAGTGGCGGAAGGGACACTAAGTACAGGGGCGGGCAGGGGGCTGCTGTACCTTACCTGGCTCCGGTCCCGGTCCCACGACGATCCGGTCCAGGAAGCGCGGCTGCTCCTTCTTTCAGTTCGGCCGCTCGATGGTCGCGCGGCTGCTCGACTCCGCCTCCTCACCGGTGATTGGGCGCCAGCACTGGAAAGGCACAAAGGCGACCAATCATCGGCGAGGAGGCGGAGCCGAGCAGCCCCGCGAAAATCAAGTGAGGGAGCGGCCAGTAAGTGTGCAGCAGCATCATGCTGTGACACTCTTGGAACTATTCCTCTCCCCCACTGACACTAACGATGGGGCACTATTCCTCCCCCACTGACACCAACGATGGGGCACTATTCCTCCCCCACTGACACCAACGATGGGGCACTATTCCTCCCCCACTGACACCAACGATGGGGCACTATTCCTCCCCCACTGACATCAACGATGGGGCACGTTTCCTCCTCCCCAATGACACCAATGATGGGGCACTATTCCTCCCCCACTCACACCGACGATGAGGCACTATTCCTCCCCCCACTGACACCAACGATGAGGCACTATTCCTCCTCCACACTGACACCAACGATGAGGCACTGTTCCTCCCCACTGACACCAACGATGGGGCACTATTCCTCCTCCCCACTGACACCAACGATGGGGCACTACACCCCCCCACTGACACCAATGATGGGGCACTATTCTTCCCACTGATACCAACGATGGGGCACTATTCCTTCCACTGATACCAATGATGGGGCGCTATTCCTCCCACTGAAACCAATGATGGGGCGCAATTCCTGCCACTGATGCGAATGATGGGGTGCTATTCCTCCCACTGACACCAATGATGGGGCGCTATTCCTCCCACTGACACCAATGATGGAGCACTATTCCTCCCACTGACACTAATGATGGGACACTATTCCTCCCACTGACACCAATGATGGGGCACTATTCCTCCCACTGACTAATGATGGGGCACTATTCCTCACACACTGACACTAATGATGGGGCACCATCATTGGTGTCAGTGGGAGGAATAGTGTCCCATCATTGGTATCAGTGGGAGGAATAGTGCCCCATCACTGGTGTCAGTGGATGAAATAGTGCCCCATCATTGGTATCAGTGGGAGGAATAGTGCCTCATCATTGGTATCAGTGGGAGGAATAGTGCCCCATCATTGGTGTCAGTGGGAGGAATAGCACCCCATCATTGGAATACCATACTGAAATAGCATACCATATTGAAATCAAATCTGATGTTTTTTCATTTTTATTTGGTGTGTGCTGGAAGAGGGGTAGTCTTATATGGCAAGTATAGCTCAAACCCTATATTTTAACAGGAAAGGTAGGGGGCCGTCTTATACGCCCAGTCGTCTTATATGCCAGCAAATACGGTATATATATACATATATATATATATATATATATATACACAGTATATATATTTATATATATATATATAAATATATATACTGTATATAGTATAAATATAGCCATACATACACACAAGACCTACGTAAAGAAGGAATACAAATTAGAGGGTTCATTCATGCAGGATTGTAACACCCACCCTTCTGAGAAGCCTAATCAGAGCTCAGTGTAGATGTAGAGCAAACACATTAAAGTCTGCAATATAAACATCGCCTCTCCAATGATTCCCGATGTGATATTTCACAAGGAGCTTTCATTTCTCTAAATATATTAAGTAGCATCTGCTCCACACCTTCAGGAGCGGACTATCATGCAAATGTGAAGGTCATCTACGGCTTGAACCTCCTGGGATACTGTGTAGTATCAATGCCATTTGCATGAACATTCCGGGAGGTTCTATTCAGGTTACTATTTTTAGCTGCAGTTCATTAACGGCTTATGAAATCATAATTTAATATGAATGTAAAACGTAACTGAGTTATATTTAGTTTGAGCGTTGCCTAGCATAAAGAATTGCCAATTTTTTTCTTTTATAATACTGTTTTTACCTTTTTTCAGCCTTTGTTATGTCTCAGTGCTGCTAATTTCCTCTTTTAACCCACTTAATTCTATTTTTAAAAATGTTCCCTCCCCCTACCTATGTATCCTACCAAACCTGCATAAAAATTATGTATGTACTTACCTATTTTTCATTCGCACTGGTCCCGTCACATGATCCTTTAACTCTGGCTCGGAGCGATTGACAATGGCTGTGAATTTTGGGAGCCGTGATGTCTCCCATAGGTTCCCATAGTCCAGTCATTGTCGGCACTCCCTCTTCTCCCCAGCAGCAGACGCTAACTGACACAGGGGGGCTGAAGCTGCAGGATCATGTGACCCGACTGGATTAAAAATAGATTTTTTTTTATACAGGTTAAGCAGGATAGGTGGGGTGGAGGCATTTTTAAGAAAACCCGAACCCCACTAAAGTCAATGGGAGATGAATCTTATAAATCAGTACTGGCCATTTTCAAGGCTAATAGGTGAGGTATTATGGAACAAATGGCAAAGGGAGCTGGCTACTGCCATGGAAGACGTACCAAAGCAAAAACTGTTTATTTTTTAAATTCCAGTTGACGTGATTTTAATAATTTATGAAAACGAAATATTAAAAATGCAAGATTCCTTTGAATAACATGCCTGGATGGTGCCCTTTGCCCTTGCCAGTGTAGAGGCACAATTGTACAATGTATACAACATGCTACAGCACAGTTGACATTTACAAAGTAGAAAAATGTCATTTAAATTGCCAGTAAAAGACAGTCCCCAGCTACTTATATTTGCAGCTCTTCATCTATGCCAGACCTTCACCCTAGACTTGATGGGTCTGGTATAGAACTTGAAGAAGACCCAAACACCAATTGTTGTGTATGTATGGGGTCCCCCTTAAAGACTATACAAGATCTGAAGGGTCTGGTAAGAATGTGTGGAAGGAGGGCTACGCTTTACCCTATCCCCACCCTTTGTTTACATTGAACTGTCCAAGAATCCCAGACTGACAGCTGAATAGACTGAGTGGGACCTCATGGTTACTAGGATGCTGGCGGCCACTGTCTTCCTAACAACCAGGAGCTGGCACATTTAGCAGCAGTAGTAATAACCAGGGCTTTTTTTCAGTGGTATCTTGGGAGAACACAGTTCTGGCACCTCCAGCATGAATGTATATAATGGCAAGTGGTGTGAGCTGGAGGGTCTATTGATGCTGGTAGCTGGGGGATATAATGTCACTGGTGGAGATGATTTTGTGTGAGGGTCTATTGTTGCTGGTGTAGATCCATTGCTGGTGGGGGGGGTCTTATGTTGTTGTTAAGGATCTACTGTAGAGGGGGAAATGCTGGCTGCTGGAGGGTCTATTGATGCTGGCTGCTGGGAGATCTGTTGTTGCTGCTGGGGGGTGTAATGTTGCTGGGGTTGATCTATTGTTGCTGGGGATGGTATTTTGTTGTGGGTGGTCCATTGTTGCTGTGTGAGGGGTCTTTGTTGTGTGGGAGATCTATTGTTGCTGTGGTGGGTCTATTGTTGCTGCAGGGAATCTATTGGTGCTGGAGTGGGGTCCATTTTTGCTGGGGGGAACTATTGTTGCTGGGGTGGGGTCCAGGGGTGGACTGACCATTCGAGCACTCGGGCAATGCCAGAGGATTCCGGGGTCAGTAGGGGGCCCCATGAAATACGCCTGGTACCTTTTATAGGTTTTTTGGGATGTGCTTTGAGTGTGGGCAAGGACACAGGCGCCCCATGATCCCCTATTGCCCGGAGGCCCCATGAGTTGTCAGTCCGCCCCTGGTGGGGTCCATTGTTGTTGGGGTAGTCTATTGTTATGTGGGGGATCTATTTTTGCTGGCTGCAGGGGTCTATTTTACTTCTTTCTTGTTATTATTACCAAATCCCATACAAATTATTTAGCAGCATAAAATGATAAGTGGTTCTGTATTCTCTAAAAGGGGCAGTACTGGTAGTTGGGTAGGGGGTGAAACCAAAGGACGGTGCTCAGAGGGGGCAGAGAAAATGGGGGACTCAGAAGAGGAGAGTTCCTGCACCTATTCTCTGAGAAAAATAACCCAGGTAATAAAGCTGCTAAATGTATCACTTTCCATTGCTGCTGGGGGTGCGATTTGACCGAACCTTAAGAGCAAGCAAAATTCGGTCAGAACTTGGGTTCAATCTACAAACAAAATTACACAAGTGAATAAAAATAAAAATAACAATAAGTGTCCATGTGAAAATAAGTCCTTATTCCCATCAAGACCAATAGTAAATTATTCAAAATGTGCTTCCACCTGTCCACCACGTGAAAAATAATATTGACCGCACTCACCAGATAGAGGTGAGTAATGAGCCTCATAGGAAATAAGGGATCCTATAACCCCTCCACAAGAGATCAAATCTTCTTTTTCGCCCTGATTGGGAATATTAATCACCTCCACTTTATTCCTCCATGGAATCCTCAATGATGTATAGAGAAAGAAACTACATAGTGTAATACTGCCACTTAATATAGAATATAAAGATAGAATAAGGCCACTCATGTTTAAATATAGTTAAAAGCCTTGTTTAATAGCCTAGATGGCTTCAAGATAACCAATTTCCACAATTGCAAATATAGGGATCTCACGCTTTTGTAGTATCTGCAGAGGATGAACAGCCTTCCACCACTAAGATGGCCGCTTGAACCGCATCACTCGGCATGCGTTCCAAACACGGGAAGTGAGGTAAGCCAGAATGACGGCGGCCGGAAGTGCGTCAACGCGTTTCGCCCCACCCACAGGGCGTTCTCAAGTCCAACAATGGTCTTGTTCTAAGGAATTATTTTCACATGGACACTTATTGTTATTTTTATTTTTGTTCACTTGTGTAATTTTGTTTGTAGATTTTGAACTGTTTATTTGTTGTTTATTATTGGTGTTTTTCACTGTTGCATAATCACTTAGTATTTTCTTTTTGGCGCTGGGATATATATTTTAGAACTTGGGTTCAGACCGAACCGTGAGCTCATCTCTACTCAGGACCAGTTTTTGGTTTAAAAATATTGTTATTGGCAATGTTCAGTCAAACAGACAGAGCCAACAGGATGACAGTTACATTCAACATGAAAGTGACATAGAGGTGAATATCGCAACATCTGGAGCACTCAATCATACAATATAGGAGTCATAAGTAACAGAGCATAGTTGGTAAAGACATATCGTGCTGAAGGTACGCGTCAGATGAGGCACATGCATAAATTGTTGAGTATCATGAGACACGGTTATGGGATCAAAAGTTATGAAGGTCATAACCGTCATGGTCAGGTTGATGGCCACCCACCAGAGCGTTACATCGACTGAGCACACACAAGAAAGCGGGTGAAAAGAGAAAGCAGAGCAAAAGCTAGAAAAGGTTAAAGAAAAGAAAGTAAATACAGGGAAGAGAGGGAGAAGAGTCCCGAGGGTCCGCAACACCAGGCTGTTATATCAACAAAAGAGTGTTGTCAAATCGAGATGGCTGAGCGTGAGTTATCCAGGGTTGCCAAAGCAGGAGAAATATCTCATGGGCATCTGATAGTATGGCTGTTAATTTTTCATTTACCATAATCTCATTAATGCGTTTTTTAACAGTTTCAAAGCTGAGAATCGAGGTTTTCCAGGCTTTAGCTATGGTCATTTTGGTAGCTGTAAAAAAGGTTTGTCACCAGTTGACGTTCAGGGCGAAGCAATACTGTAATCGGTTACAGAGCAGGGCCTCATAGGGGTTCCTCTTGAGATCTGTGTGTAGAAGGGTGTAACGCATAGACCCTGACCCAGAGTCTGCATACCTTCAGGCAAGACCAAGATGTGGGCCATCGTACCTGATTGTGGACATCCCCGAAAGCAATTCAGTGAGTAAACAGGAATAAACAGGAATAAAGCGTGCCAGCCTAACTGGGGTGTAGTTCCATCTGTATAAACGTTTATAAGAGTTTTCCAGTATGAGTACATTTTTAGAGCTTTTATATATTGCTACTGTCATGATTTGCCAGTCGAGCCGCTTCTCCAATTTGCATTCCCATTGTTGGTGAAATGGTCTTAGTGGGGTTTTTTGGAAGTTATTATTGAGAAGTAAATCAAAGAAATAAGGCCTTGGGATCGAGGTCGTACCCTACATAAACTTTCAAAGGGGGTTACTGTATAGGGTGTGGGCTATACAGTAGCTGAGGCAGAAAGTGACAGAGTTGAAGGTATCTAGTGCTCCCGTATCATGAGAGGATCTGAGAGCGTCAAATGTAAGAAGTCTAGTAGTGGTAAGGAGAGAGTGTATATCCTGGAACCAGGGGCGGACTGACAACTCATGGTGCTCCCAGGCAATAGGGGATCATGGGGCCCCTGTGTCCTTGCCCAAACTCAAAAAAGCCTATGAAAAAGGTACCAGGGGCATCTCATGGGGCCCCCTGCTGACCCTGGGCCCTTGGGCAGTGCTCGAGTTTCCAAATGGTCAGTCCGCCCCTGCCTGGAACCCATGGTCAGTCCACCAAGAAAATTGCCTTGGGTTGTCAAAACCCAGAGGGAACATTGGGCACCAGAGGACTTGCAGTAATGGTAAGTGGGACAGGACCAGTTATTTGATCATGCCAACAGTGAACCATACCTGCACAATGTGTCTCAAAAGAGCCACTACACACCAGTCTCTATCAGAAGCCCTCGTGACAACCTAGGAGTGTAGTTGATTGACAAAGACAGAACGTTGTCACCGCATAACTGGAAGTTCCAGAATTAGAACCTTAATGGCAGGATCACCAGATGTTATTATAAGGAAAACTGTAGATTTAAATATATTGAAGATGACTTTTTGAAATGGCATTAACAAGTTAAAGCTTAGGTTGTTTTTCCTGCTTGATTTTACATACTCTTTTCTTTGATTCAAATACACTGACTGTAGGCGTTAGTAAAAAAAACACCTCCCCTTCCTTTTCTATTTATTCTTTTTCTCTTTATTTTGTATTTGTTCTATTCAAATACTATAATAATGTGGCATTCAGCATGACATTGGAGTTTGACACGGGTCACATCATCTTTCTTGAAACTTCCAATACTGTCATGGAAATTTTGTATTTACAGGCTGAACTTTAAATGTGTCATATATTAGTGTTATTCATATGTCTCTCATGTGGCTTAATTAAAGCTCTGAAGGCTGCAATTAGGTAATGCGCATGTACAATGTATATATTACAGTACTCAGCTCGGTAATGGATGAGATGGCAGATCTGCGCTTATAGACCGGCGTGTATACCACCACGGCATTCAATGCTGCCGGCGGTAGGCTGCGGGCCTGTATCCACATATCAGCAGCATAGTACCACATGGACTTCGCATAGCCAGGCGCCGGGCAGTGCAAACTCCGCGTGTAGGCTCATGTATATCTTACAAACCACTACCGACCTGAACTGTATCTGGATGGATGTATTTTAATAAAGATCGTATCGGGCCCATTCAGATACAGACTGACACTGTTTAATCTAAGGGAAGCTTGTATAGAGAATGTACATACTACTAGGAGCTGATAGGATGGGAAGTTTGCTCTCCACCGAGAGCTCATGGGGGAGGACTGGTTCAACTGGCTTCCAGTATAGATAAGAGGAAAGGCTACGCTCCAATCAGGATGTACATTTTGTGTATAGACACCCCCTATACATTGTTCTGTGGGAGGGGATTGACCTGACCACCCCCCCGTGTGGGGGGGCATGTGTGTGCTTTGAATAAAACAAGAGGCTGGGGTTGGAGCCAGTCTCTTAGTGAATTCCAACGGCAACCTGAGAGTATCGTCCGATCATTCCTGGGTAACGGGAGCTCCTTTTCCCCACATCTCAAGAGAGCTAAACCAGTTGGAGGCGCAGGAATCGTGGAGTTTAGCTGCAGTCGCGGTAAGTGGAAGGCGTAATACGGCTGCAGCGAGATTCGCACAGCTTTATGGGGGATTTCTGCGCATCCAACTGCGAGTACTCATGGTAAGGAAAAATTTGTTAAAAGCGAATTTCCAAGACAATACAAACATCAATTTTCAGCATGATTTTAAAGAAAATGTCAACAGCATAATCTCTCATGTCTGAACACTATGATCACTGACTGTATACCGCCGTCACACCACACGGTTGAATGTATGTTTGCATAAAATCCTTCAATATTTTACAAATAGCAATTTCAATCAGGTATCAAGTACTCTGGCCTGGCCATGCATGATAGATTCACTTTACCTCTAACGTCAAGGCAAAATTTAAATAAAAAGAAATACATAAGGGAGCTGTATAACCTGCCAACTGATTTGTATTTTGTTCATAACAGGGTTTCTAAGGTTATTCTACTCCATCAAAAACGCAAACATCAGATGCTTTGGCTTGAATACGCTTCATCCCTTTCAGCCCACAGTTTGCATAATAACCTTCCCCATCATAATGCCCTGTGCTGATATGCGAATATTTTCTTCCCTTAAAGAGCCAGCCAAGCACAGCTGCTGGAACTCAGTCTTGACTGTCAGAGTGGTTCCAGATCATGTAATCACTAGGTTAGCTCTTACAAAGTGATCGCTGGTAGGCTGGAGGCTCCATGTCAATAATAAAAGCTTTCAGCCTTCAGATAAACACTGCCGCCTTCAGGCTCCTCTGCAGCACCATCTATTTAATACTGTAACTGTCAGATACGTTTGCACTATTAAAAGTAATAATGCATTCATGAAAAAATAGATTTTCTTTATCATATTTGCACAGTTATAAGCTTGTAATAAAAAATTATCTTTTAATGTGCTTTATAATAGGTAATAATAAATATAATTATTTCATTAAAGTGTAATCATAAATAATAATAAATACATTTAATTTAAATGATTAATAAAATACACTGCTCAAAAAATTTAAGGAACTTTTTGAAAACACATCATTTCTCAATGGGGAAAAATATCATGCTGGATATCTATACTGATATGGACTGGTTAATGCGTTAGGAACGTAAGGACGCCCCATCGTTTGATGGAAATGAAAATTATTGACCTACAGAGGACTGAGTTCAAAGACATCCTGAAAATCAAAGTGAAAAAACTGAGGCAGCAGGCGAGTCCATTTTGCTGAAATGTCATTGCAGTAACTCAAAATGGACTTCAGTAGTTTGTATGGCCCCCACATGCTTGTATGCATGCCTGATAACGTCGGGGGAATGCTCCTAATGAGACGATGGATGGTGTCCTGGGGTATTTCCTCCCATATCTTGACCAGGACGTCGCTGAGCTCCTGGACAGACAGAGGTGCAACCTGGCGGCTTCAGATGGACCGAAACATGATATCCCAGAGGTGTTCTATTGGACTTAGGTCAGGCGAGTGTGTGGGCCGTTCAATGGTATCAATTCCTTCATCCTCCAGGAACTGCCTACATACTATCACCACATGAGGCCAGGCATGGTTGCGCACCAGGAGGAACCCAGGACCCACTGCACCAGTGTAGGGTCTGATAATGGGTCCAAGGATTTCATACCGACACTTAAGGGCAGTCAGGGTGCCATTGTGTAGCCGGTAGAGGTCTGTGTGTCCCTCCATGGATATACCTCCCCAGACCATCAATGACCCACCACCAAAAGGGTCATGCTGAACGATGTTACATGCAGCATAACATTCTCCACGGCTTCTCTAGACACTTTCACATCTGTCACATGTGTTCAGGGTGAACCTGCTCTCATCTTGGAAAAGCACAGGGTGCCAGTGGTGGACCTGACAATTCTGGTGTTTAATGGCAAATGCCAATCGAGCTCTATGGTGCCAGGCAGTGATCACAGGGCCCACTAGAGGCTCTCAGGCCACCCTCATGAATTCTGTTTCCGATTGTTTGGTCAGAGACATTCACACCAGTGGCCTGCTGGAGGTCATTTTGTAGGGCTCTGGCAGTGCTCATCCTGTTCCTCCTTGCACAAAGGAGCAGATACTGGTCCTGCTGATGGGTTGAGGACCTTCTACGACCCTGTCCAGCTCTCCTAGAGTAACTGCCTGTCTCCTGGAATTTCCTCCATGCTCTTGAGACTGTGCTGGGAGACACAGCAAACCTTCTGGCAATGGCACTTATCCTGGAGGAGTTGGACTGCCTGTGCAACCTCTGTAGGGTCCAGGGATCGCCTCATGCTACTTGTAATGACACTGGCCCTAGCAAAATGCAAAATTAGTGAAAAACAGTCAGAAAAGATGAGTAGGGAAAAAAATTTCAGTGGCCTCCACCTGTAAAACCATTCATGCTTTGGGGATCGACTCATTGTTTCCCATTTAGTTCACCTGTTGTTAATTTCATTAACACCAAAGCAGCTGAAAATGATTAACAACCCCCTCTGCGATTTAACTGACCCGATCAATATCCCAGGAGTTTCATTGACTTGATGATAGACTCTGAATAAAAAGTGTTCCTTTTTTTGAGCAGCGTAGTTTCATCCCCAGTTGCAGTATTTCTGGATACAAGTAAGCAGGGCTCCAGGAAGAGGAAATGGAGTCCCCTTATGGAAATTTTCTGTTTAGTTCAGTTTCATTGGCATTAAGCATTCCTGTTGTAAACAAATATTTACTTGCATTGCAGCCTATGAACTTTGCAAAGCACTGAGAAATTAATTTATTATTGGACCCTGGATAGGGCCCTGGATTTAGCCACATGGATGAAATCATCTGTATGCAGGTGCAATTCACCCTCCCTTCTGTAGGTGGCACTGTTCAGGTGGCCACTGTGCAGAGGGGAATGGAGGTTGAGAGGAGCTTTGTTCATCTGAAGCAGGGGTGGATTGACCATTTGGAAACTCGGGCACTGCCCGAGGGCCCGGAATCAGTAGGGGGCTCCATGAGATGCCCCTGGTACCTTTTTCATAGACTTTTTTGAGTCTGGGCAAGGACACAGGGGCCCCATGATCCCCTATTGCCCGGGGGCCCCATGAGTTGTCAGTCCGCCCCTGATCTGAAGCCTCCATAGGTGTCTTCAGCGGAGCAGTGGTCCAATTGGACACGCCTTCCCTGGCTGACCTCTGTGGCCATCTTTAGTGAGGGCAATGCTAGTCCTGTAAATAGCACTGTCTCACTGCTGTTGGCGCATTTGCGAAGTGCATAAAGTAGGGGAGGATCCCTGCTGGCTAGGGACAGTGTACCTAGCACTACGGAGAGGTTTCCGGTCAAGTAGGGATCGTGCAGGGTCACCAGACCTGGCTCCACCATCTGGGAAGTCTAGAGAATAGGGACAAGGGCCTTCCTATTGGTTTGGTAAAGGCACCTGCACCACTGTTCTGTCTATCAACCACCACATTCATCAGATGCTGTAAGACTATTAATATATCCTCCCAAGCACAGGGACTGTGTTATAGTGCCGCCAATATTATAAAGAGCCATTAGGAATGGGTTGCCGGTAATGTTGAGGATCCATTGCCATATTGTCTGGAACTGTAAGTGATCACCTTGCTGCTGCCTTCCACATGTTTTTTGTTACTGTAGCATCCTCTAGTGTAGATAGTCAGTGTAGTTAGAGTTTTGCTAGAAGCCTGGGTTTAGACAGAGGGATACTTCAGGTTAAGCTGGAGGGCTCTAAAGGTCAGCTCTCTGGTTCCTCCCCATGCTCTAGAAGCTTGGAAAAGCTTCTAGAGGTCAGTAAGCTGAGTTGAGGAGGGGCTGTTCTGCATATTTACAGTTGTAGACAGTCTGTCTTACCATGGACACATGAACATCAAGGCTTTTGGAGATACTTTTGTAACCCTTTCCAGCTTCATGCAAGTCAACAATTCTTGATTGTAGGTCTTCTGAGAGCTCTTTTCTGCGAGGCATGGTTCACATTAGACAGTGCTTCTTGAAACCAGTAAACCCAAAACAGGTGTGTGTTTTTTAAGGGCAGGACAGCTGTCAGCAACACATCCAATATCATCACACTGATTGGAGTCAAGGTTGGCTCACTCCTGGCTCCAATTAGCTCTGGGAGAAGTCATTAAGCTAGGGCCTCACATACTTTTTCCTCCCTGCACTGTGAATGTTTACATGTTATGTGCAATTAAACCATGGCAACATCTAATGTTTGTGTAGTATTATGTTCAGCAGACTGTGTTCTTCTATTGTTGTGACTTAGATTACGTTCAGAGCATATTTTATGCCCAATTCATGCAAAACTCCACGTAATCCCAAGGGGTTCACATACTTTTTCTTGCAACTGTATGGGAGTCTGACCAACCCCAGGCAGGGGACTTGGCAGTGTAACAAACTGGCGCATAAATATGACAGAGCCTGGCCAGAAGGAGAAGTTGGGTGGAAGATGGAAGAGTAAATTGCTGCTATGTAGCCTGAGAGGGGGCCCCAGGGAAGGGGAGTTCTGCCTCCAGGCTGGAGGTTGTAGGAAAGCTGAAGCTCCACTGCCCTGCAGTCCACCGGGGAGGGACAACATGCATAACCTGGAAAAGACCCAGCCCAGCAAAAAGCCTAAAAGCAGTGCTATCCACAGCTGCAGGAACAGGACAGATTTAGTACCTCTAAACCCCCAGGGCCTATAGCGGAAAAGTCTGCTGGATGCAAGTTCTTGGCAAGTCTTCAGGGGACAGTTTAGTGCTTACCCAATCCTTTGTCCTGGGATCAGGTACCGTAGTTAGGTGGGCTGGTATTTTTGTTCACTAAAGGGGCCAATTGCTCCTACAGCTGTCACTTTGCTATAGACTGTCATAGTTCCAGCTGGAACGCAGTCAGAAGTCTGTCAGTTTGCAGTATTATAGAGAAAGAAATTGTCCCCATTTTGTTATTCTTCCCTCAAGTTGGACATCCCATGATCCCTTAACCCCAAGCAAGTTGAACTCCCTAAAAAACCCTAAAACCCAAGCCCATGGACTGTTTCTTGTGTCTGGAAAATGCGTGTTGCCTGGCTGTGCAGGAAATAAGGGGCACCCAAAACCAATAGCTCTCAAGAGGGTAGCGCTACATTACTTCTACTTATCCAAATAATAATTGCCCCTGGAGATTACTAATGAAATGAGAGGAAATCCCTCCAAAGTGAGGGAATCCCCGGTTGTCATCAGAACTAGTGTCCCCATTGGAACATTTCCCCTCTCTGTTCTGGTGCCAACCCACAATTGGGGATTTTCTTTCTCTTTCACTTTCAGTGATAGCAGTAAAATGGAGAAACAGAGAGGGTGAATCTAACCGGGTTGCAGACAACAATGAAGTTGTTCTAATTCTTCTCCACTCTATCCTAAACTAAAAATGTTTTGTTTTTAGTTGTAATTTAAGACTGAACTTCAGGCACATATAAAACATATAAAATGGGTCTATTTATATATAAAAAAGTCATTCTATGAATGTCACAGATATTTGTGCAGGATTTCTGCAATAGATTCATTCCTATGATCATCGGCTCCATCTAGTGTCTGAAATGCAATATCTATCCATTCAGTCGTATCCGACCCTCAGTGATTGCATGGACTGTCACTTGTAAGCAACCTTTTTCCATGAATTCTCTTAGCAATTATTTTACAGGGTAGGTTGCCAGATCTTTCCCCAACCCCCACCATGCAGGAGATCCCGCATGGCCAGGGATGAAACTAGGACAATTTAGACAGGAGCCAATTAACCTATCAGCATGTCTTTGGAGTGTGGGAGGAAACCTGAGTACCCGGAGGAAACCCACGCACTCACGGGGAGAACATGCAAACTCCATGCAGGAGGTGCCATGGTTGGGAATTGAACCCATGACCAGGGGCGGACTGACAACTCATGGGGATCTCATGGGGCCCCCTACTGACCCCGGGCCATCGGGCAGTGCCCAAGTTTCCAAATGGTCAGTCCGCCCCTGCCCATGACCCATTTACTGCATGGCAGACGTGCTAATCACTAAGCCACTGTGCCGTTTGAAAGGCAATATAGGTTTCTAAAATACCTCAGTGAGAAAATATACCATATTTTGGTCACTAGATGGAGCTGACGATCATAGGAAATCATCTATTAGATAAATTATGGCCAAAATTTGTGCAGCCTGCATGCATGTGACTTCTGTCCAAAGAAGGTCTTATAAATATATATATATTATAGTCTATAAAGTCTGTCGGTTCTCTGGCTCTACGTGTCCTCCCACCATGGTCACAGCTTGAGAATAATTATTTGAAGAACCAGCTACTGATCTTGCCAAATAATCATCTTTGTTAAAGCGAGTAAGGTGTACAATTAACCTCTTCCCAACTTCCCTATAGCAGAAATACTGCTACAGGGTGGCAGGGTTGCGCAAAATCACATATATATACGTGATTTTGTCTTTCCATGTAGGGGGCAAACGCACACCACCATTGGTGGCTTCGGCTGTCAATCACCGGGTCCCGGCTGGTGATTCCCCGCTGACACCCGGTGATCGCCGAGTATCACTGACGGGGGAGAGGTCTGTATGTAAACAATACAGATCTCTCCCCTGTCAGCTCCAGCACACTGCTTTGTATGGCTCTGCATAGTCCTCATCAGGGTTCAACCTTGCCTCAGGGTCCTCATCAGATTCCTCTATGTTCACCAGATTCTCATCTAAGTTCAACCTCATATCAGGATCCTCATTAGAGTTCCCCCTTACATTAGGATCCCCATAAAATTCCCCCTTTTACATCAGGTCCTCATCAGGGTTCAATCTTACCTCAGGTTCTCCATTAGAATCTACTCTTGCATCAGGATCCCCATCAGATCCTCTATTTTCACCAGATTCTCATCAGAGTTCAACCTCACATCAGGGTTCCCATTAGAGTGCCCCCTTACATCAGGATCCCCATCAAATTCCCCCCTTTACATCAGGTCCTCATCAGGGTTCTACCTTACCTCAGGGTCTCCATCAGATTCCAGTCTTACATCAGGATCACCATCAGTTTTCTCCATTTTCACCAGGTTTTCATCAAAGTTCAACCTTACATCAGGATCCCCATTAGAGTGCCCCCTTACATCAGGATCCCCATTAGAGTGCCCCCTTACATCAGGATCCCCATTAGAGTGCCCCCTTACATCAGGATCCCCATCAGATTCCAACTTTTACATCAGGTCCTCATCACAATTCAACCATATATCACGGTCCCCATCAAAGTCCACTCTTATATCAGGATCCCCATCAGATTCTAACTTTTACATCAAGTCCTCATCACAATTCAACCATACATCACGATCCCCATCAAAATCTACTCTTATATCAGGATCCCCCTCAGATTCCTCCATTTTCACCAGGTCCTCATCAGAGTTCAACCCTACTTCAGGGTCCCTATTAGAGTGCCCCTTTACATCAGGATCCCCATCACATTCCTCTATTTTCAGGTCCTCATCAGAGAACTCTTACTTCAGGGTCCCCATTAGAGTGCTCCTTACATCAGGGTCTCCAACAGAGTCTTTTACATAAGGGTCCCCATTAGAGTCCCCCATACCACTGTAAGGCTTACAGCATGAATGTAGCAGCGGTTAGGGAGCTGGAAAGTGAAAAGATCCTAGCAGTCCTAGCAACCAACAATGATGATGACAACGCAACATGGAGGAACCTGTGCCGGAGTCTGCAAGGATAAGGGGAGGTAAGTGGGCAGCACAGTGGCTAAGTGGTTAGCACTTCTGCCTGGCAGTACTAGGGTCGCCGGTTCAAATCCCAACCACAGCACCACCTGCCTGGAGTTTGCTTGTTCTCCCTGTGCCTGCGTGGGTTTCCTCTAGGTACTCTAGTTTCCTCCCACACTCCAAAGACATGCTGGTAGGTGAATTGGCTTCTGTCTAAATTGTCCCTAGTATGTGTATGTATGAATGTGAGTTAGGGACCTTAGATTGTACACCCCTTGAGGGTTAGGGACCTTAGATTGTACGCCCCTTGAGGGTTAGGGACCTTAGATTGTACGCCCCTTGAGGGTTAGGGACCTTAGATTGTACACCCCTTGAGGGTTAGGGACCTTAGATTGTATGCCCCTTGAGGGTTAGGGATCTTAGATTGTACGCCCCTTGAGGGTTAGGGACCTTGGATTGTACGCCCCTTGAGGGTTCGGGACCTTAGATTGTACGCCTCTTGAGGGTTAGGGACCTTAGATTGTACACCCCTTGAGGGTTAGGGACTGAGGTGAATGTA
Organism: Staurois parvus; assembly: GCF_062004578.1. NCBI lineage: Eukaryota > Metazoa > Chordata > Amphibia > Anura > Ranidae > Staurois > Staurois parvus. The sequence goes on along the minus strand of NW_028318678.1, from coordinate 2,262,069 downwards.
CAATATATACGTAAATTGCTGCATAAATTTGATGATGCTATATAAGTACCTGAAATAAATAAATAAGTGCAGAGACCATGAGCAGCCTCTGCTGACCTGAATTCTGTGCTCACTGGGGATACACCACTGACCCTAGCAGGCCAGATCTGGCCCATGTGTCATAATTTGGAGACCCCTGGTCTAGTTGAATCACCTGATATTGGATAGATGTCATCCTCCTACAGTATAGCTCAGACTGGGAGAGGGAGGGACAGAACTTGGAACCAATCAGGTGTTCTGCCATCACAAGGAACCTGATAAAACAGAAGAGACCAGCAAAATGAGCTCATCAATCTGCCGCTGCTCATTCAACATCCACTCAAGCTTCATGTGGGAGGATGACCAAGCTGTATTGCTCCAACTTGAGTAGAGAAAAGTCAGGTCAGCTGGCAATAGAAATCTTAAGACTGGCTGGACAGAAAAAAAATTGTCTGGCAGGGAAAGTAGCTCGTATGGTATTTAAAGTATATTTAATAGTCTTTAATTGTACAAAACACCAGGATCTCGTAATCACTCATTATAGCCGACGCAGAAGCAGCTCTGTCAATGGTGACAGCCCTCTGATAGCTATTATTGTACAGACAGTATATATTCATTAGAGAAGGAGCGAGAAAATGAGTCGTTTTAAAATCTACAGGCAGATTGTTTTGAAAGGTGCTATTTTGCAGTGACATGCAGCGCTCATGATAAAGATCTGGCAGATGTACTCGCAAATTATATTAAAAAATGTTTAAAAATAATAGGCTCCTCTGCAGTCCTGGAAGCCATCCAGAAACCACCTGGGGATAGGGCTGTATGTGTGCAGATTATATAGAATGCCATATTGGTCGCAGTTATGTCTCCTGAAAGAACATTTGTTGTATCGCTGGGTGACATATACACTTCAATGAACCCAATAAAATATACGTTTTTCCCTTTTCAGACTAAGTGGTTTTAGTGTTGTATTAAGGCCAAGGCTCCTTGTTCTTCCCCAATTTTATTTAACCACTTGAGCTCCAGAGGATTTACCCCCCTTAATGACCAGGCCTCTTTTTGCTACTCAGCGCTGCACTAATTCAACTGATAATTGCGCGGTCATGCAATGCTGCACCCAAACGAAATTTACGTCCTTTTTTTCACACAAATAGAGCTTTCTTTCGATGGTATTTGATCATCTGTGCGCTTTTTATTTTTCACGCTATAAACAAAAAAAGGCCAAAAATTTTGAAGAAAAACAATATTTTTTACTTGCAGCTATAAAAAATATATAGTAAACTCAAAGTTGGTTATAACTTTAGGCCAAAATGTATTCTGCTCCATGTTTTTGGTAAAAAAAATCCCAATAAGTGTTTATTGATTGCTTTGTGTATAAGTTATAGCGTCTACAAACTATGGTATAAATACTGCAATTTACGCCATTTTTCTGCTATAAAGCGCTGCGCTAGTTTAACGGACAATTGCACGGTCATGCAATGCGGTACATAAATGAAATTTACATCCTTTTTTTCCCCACAAATTGAGCTTTCTTTCGGTGGTATTTGATCGCCTGTGCGGTTTTTATTTTTTGCGCTATAAAAAAAAAAATGCTGACAATTTTGAGGGAAAAAAACAATATTTTGGACTTTTTGCTATAAAACATGTCCAGTAAAAAAAAATGCAAAAATCAAATTTAGTCATAAATTTCTGCCAAAATGCATTCTGCGACATGTCTTTGCTAAAAAAAAAAATAATCCGTGTAAATTAATTGGTTTACGTGAAAGTTATAGCGTTTACAAATGGCGGGAAAGATACTGGGATTTTTAGGGTTTTTTTATACTAATAATGGCGGCGATCAGCGAATTATGGCGGCGATCAGGGACTTATGGCAGCGACCAGCGACTTATGGCGGGACTGCGGGACTGCGGCGGACATTTTGACATTGGGGGGTACTGACTTGGGGTCACTGACATCCCCAAAAACACTAATACAGTGATCAGTGCAAAAAAAAAAACTGACACTGTACTAATGGCAATGGGGAGGAAGGGGTTAACTTTATTTTGCAGGGAAGGGTTATAGGAGTGAGGGGAGTGTTTTACTAGGGGGCGGGGGTGTGTACTGGACGGGACAAGGCTGATCGAGAAAGAGAAATTGTTCTTTCTCGATCAGCTCATCCTCGAGCTGTCACGGAAGTGACAGACAGCACAGCTACTGCAGCTGTGCTCTCTGTCACTGTTTGCCGCCGATCGCCGGGACATAGCCGCTAAGGAGCAGCTGTGACCCGGCGACTGACATCTGCGGCAGAGAACCGCGGGACAAATAGGGTGGCGGTGCGCCTCGCGCGCGCCCCCTATTTGTTTACAAAACACACGTCTTAAAACGTGGTTTTGCCTGTGAGTGCCGCCCTGCCGCCGTATATGTACAGTGGCTGGGCGGCATGCGGTTAATTTTTCTGTGTTATATTGAACTGCATGAGGTTATTATTGATCAATAGTATGCTGAAATCTAGTGGAGGTTTTGGGCCACTATAACTTGTTTACTAATTGGTTTTGGTTTCTCCCTCTGTCCTTTCTACCTGTTTAGTGCTAGTTAGTTCAGTCCTAGCTAGACCCTCTCCATTTCTTTTACGTTCTCTCTGCCAGTGTTAGTACTTTATATATATATAAAGTGCTAATATACTAAATAACACTAATAAATGAATAAATATTACTGTCAGGAACCGCCTGGCAGTGTCTCTAGCAGCCCACAGCACGGATTTCCTCAGGGCGCGGGGTCTAAGTCCCAGCCTGCTATTCACCAGGGCCCCTGATGGTGGGGATGGACTTGGTGCAGACTGGAACCAGGTCGCGACCCCCGAGTGCATCTGGCTGTGGTAGAGAGCACCGGCAGGGGACTTCGGGAATGGAGTCTGATGGGAAGAGGTAGGCAGACTACTAATAGTGATCCGTGCGGGATGGATGGGTCGTCTGGGTGGCTGAAAGTGTAGTCAGGCGGGCCAGGTCAGCAACGTGCGGGCAGCGAGGTACCAGAGGAGCAGGCAGAGAATGGCCGAGGTCACAAGCCGGGTTCAGTAACTAGCGGACAGCTCGGTACAAGGGTCAGGCAGAAGGATGGTCAGGCAAGCCAAGGGTTAAGCAGGATACAATCAGAGTCAGGTACAATACAGAGGTCGGCAACGGAGTAACACAGGATCAGGTACAGGAACACAGGAACAAAAGACCAAACGGCAATCTGACATACCTCTATCCTTGTTTAAATAGCCCGCCCTGCACTGTCATTGGTGCCAGGCACGCATCCATCACCGCGAGTGCGCATGCGCGGCCATCATGATCGCCCGGGTCCCGCTGCCCGCTGACTGGAATGCATCGGTGTCCTGCGCATGCGCCGCCCGGCGTATCGCGGCAGGGACACCGATCCCTGACAATTACTGTCCAAAAAATTATTGTCATATTCTCAATGACTCCGAATAATGCCACCACAATCAGCAATAGGAATAAGTGAGGTGACGAAACGCGTCAAAGGGAAGTGACGTCAAGACGTATTGAGCAACCGGAAGTTGCTGGATGGCCATCTTGGATCCTGGAAATTCCACTCAGAGACGCAGGAGGACTGCTCTCAAGGATCTATGGAGGGTCTGTTCTTATTTTTAATATGATGTGACATTTATGCAATAAAATTTATGTGGTATTGAAGAGCTTCTTATTGCTGATTGTGGTGGCATTATCCGGAGTCATTGAGAATTTTACATGAACTTTACCAGCATAACTTGTTCAGCTTTGGAGGGAATCTATATAGGAATGGAGGAGGAATTTTCCACTTGCTGAGTTTGAAAAGTTTGGATTGGGATTTATATGCTTGTTATATCCATGTTCTGGTAAGCGTGTTTTATCCTCACACTTAGAAGTGGACACGTGTTCACATGGTTTACACACGGCATGAAAGTGTTTATAGCGGTATGCACAGCTCACATTATACTCACCTGCATGAGTCACCACGTGTGGTTTAGTGTGATTCACATGCGTTTGCAGTGATGTTGATATAACTTTATGCTTTTTATGGTATCACACTATGTGAGTTCTCTCTTTTTTGAGGTTCGATCTCCATAATCACTGGATCTACATCCTGCTGGAAGTCTTTTTGCGGACTGTCTTTCTGGAGGACTCTTGTTTATTTATTTGATTATATTTTTTTCTTATCGCGGACAATATAATTTTTTGGACAGTAATATTTATTCATTTATTAGTGTTATTTACTATATTAGCACTTTATATATATATTTTGTTGATACACTTTTTGGGGTGAAAAGTGTTTAGGTGCAATTGGGGAATTATTTAAAGGGAACACCGTTCATTTCTGTTATTTAGTGTTAGTACTTTGCAGAGACAGGGTTCAGGAAAATCATTGTCTTCTTACACTTCAAAAACTGGAAAACCGTTCTCTGTATCGCAATTAGCTGAATTAACAGTGTGTCAGATTCAACTTCTGTGTCTTATTGAAGAGTTAAGCTGCCTATGGATGGTGCTAAGTCAACAGGTGACCATGCTGTCCAGACAGACTGGGGTTTATTTACTAAAGCTGGAGAGTCCAAAATCAGACTCACTTCTGCATAGAAACCAATCAGCTTCTAACCTCAGCTTGTTCAATGAAGCTTTGGCAATGAAACCTGGAAGCTGATTGGTTTCTATGCAGAAGGGAGTCTGATTTTGGACTCTCCAGCTTTAGTAAATAAACCCCACTGGGTCTAATGAAATATTTCAATGCATAAAGTGCATTTGAAACAGAACACTTCTTGATCATTCCCATTACATCAGGAGTCTCCAATCTTTTCAGTACGAGGGCCACATTGTGGACTTTAGAAATAATCATCCTCTGAAAAAAAATACGTTTTAATATGCAATTCTCCCTCAGGGGTGGACTGACAACTCATGGGGCCCCCGGGCAATTGGGGATCACGGGGCCCCTGTGTCCTTGCCCACACTCAAAACACATTCAAAAAAGCCTATAAAAGGTACCAGGGGCATTTTATGGGGCCCCCTTCTGACCCCGGGCCCTCGGGCAGTGACCGAATGCTCGAATGGTCAGTCCGCCACTGGTCTCCCCTTACATCAGAGTTCCCCCTTAGACCCAGGATGGCCCAATACAGTCCCCCCTTAGATCCAGGAGAGCTCATCAGATTCCCCCCAGGATCCAGGAGGGCCCAACAGGTGGGCACATCAGAGGCCCCTTTTATCCAGGAGGCCCCATGAGAGCCCATCCTTAGATCCAGGAGGCCCCACGAGAGTCCCCCGTTAGATCCAGGAGGTCCAGTAAGAGTTGTCCCTTAGATCCAAGGGGGAAAATCAGAGTCCCCAGTTAGATCCAGGAGGCCCCAGGAGAGCCCCCCCCCCCCTTTGTTCCAGGAGGCCTCATGATAGCTCACCCTTAGATCAGGAGGCCCCAATAAAGTCACACTATTATCTGGGAGGTCTGATTAGAGTTCCCCCTTACATCCAGGAGGCCCCATGAGAGCCACCTCTAGATCCAGGAGGGCCCATCAAAGACCCCCTTACATCCACGAGGACTTGACAGGGGGACTAGGGTAGGTTCATGGATGTGCCAGCCTCTATGTTGCGAAATACAGACCACAGCCAACCAGCTAGGGTATTTTCACATGCAGTTACTGAGGGCTGGATACAATCTTGTAGTGGGCCATAGTTTGGAGACCCCTGAAAGTCAGAGCACATAATCTGCATACTTGTTCAATGCTCAATAAGTCAAAAACATTGCACTTGGTAGCCAAGGTTCTAGTATTTTCAAAAAGAGTAATCAGCAACAGGGGCGGACTGACCATTTGGAAACTCGGGCACTGCCTGAGGGCCCAGGGTCAGTAGGGGGCCCCATAAGATGCCCCTGGTACCTTTTTCATAGGTTTGGGCAAGGACACAGGGGCCCCATGATCCCCTTTTGCCCAGGGACTCCATAAGTTGTCAGTCCGCCCCTGGTCAGCAATGGTGTCCTCCATTCTTAGTATACGGTTGTGTTCAAAATAATAGCAGTGTGTTGAAAAAAGTGAATAAAGCTGAAAATCCTTCTAATAGCTTTTATTTCCATCCACACAAATGCATTGGGAACACTACACATTCTATTCCAAATCAAAACATGAAGAAAAATAGATCAAATTTGTGTTGTTCCTCTAAAAAATTTAAGAAAAGTGAATATTAGACGGTTCAAAAAAATCGCAGTGTTTGTATTCTTCTTTACAAACTCAAACATTCACTATATAAACTGAAAAATGTTTGAAGATTTTGCTTTCCTTTGAATCACTTCATGAATATTTGGTTGTAGTTAGAGATGAGCGAATCGAAGTATCCGAAGTGGAATTCGAGTCGAATATCGGAAAAATTTCGATTCGTGCCGAATCCGAAAAATAGCCTAATTCGGACGCGCGAATCGAAATTTTTCAGAAAATGGCGGCGACATGTGCGGCAACGGAGCGGGGATGTCTGGGAAGGCGCGCAGACAAGGCGCGCTGACCCATAATGCATTCCTCAACTACATGTGATCGCATCAGCCAATCAGCAGCCAGCCAGCCAGCACTGTGTAATGGTCGAGCTATAAATAGCGGCCATTTTGGAATTCTTCATTTGCCTGCAGTTATTGAACAGAGGCAGACCGCTCTGTACTAGGGACAGGGACAGAGTTAGGGCCACAGAAACGATAATTGGGGACAGAGAAAAGTTACTTAGGGACAGAGAACCATTACTCAGGGACACAGACTTGTTAATGAGGGCCACAGAATCGTTATTTAGGGACAAAGAAACGCTAGTTAGGGCCACAGAATTCATAATCAGGGACAGACAGAATTGTTACTCAGTGCCAGAGAATTGTTACTTAGGGCCACAGAAACGTTATTAGGGCCACAGAATTGTTACTCAGGGACAGACAGAATTGTTACTGAGTGCCAGAGAATTGTTACTCAGGGACAGACAGAATTGTTACTGAGTGCCAGAGAATTGTTACTTAGGGCCACAGAAACTTTAATTAGGGCCACAGAATTTTTACTCAGGGACAGACAGAATTGTTACTGAGTGCCAGAGAATTGTTACTCAGGGACAGACAGAATTGTTACTGAGTGCCAGAGAATTGTTACTTAGGGCCACAGAAACTTTACTTAGGGCCACAGAATTTTTACTCAGGGACAGACAGAATTGTTACTGAGTGCCAGAGAATTGTTACTCAGGGACAGACAGAATTGTTACTGAGTGCCAGAGAATTGTTACTTAGGGCCACAGAAACTTTACTTAGGGCCACAGAATTGTTACTCGCACAGACACAGAATTGTTACTCGCACAGACACAGAATTGTTACTGAAGGCCACAGAACTGTTACTTAGGGCCACAGAATTGTTACTCGCACAGACACAGAATTGTTACTCGCACAGACACAGAACTGTTACTGAGGGCCACAGAACTGTTACTTAGGGCCACAGAATTGTTACTCGCACAGACACAGAATTGTTACTCAGGGCCACAGAACTGTTACTTAGGGACAAAGAAACGCTAGTTAGGGCCACAGAATTCATACTCAGGGACAGACAGAATTGTTACGGAGTGCCAGAGAATTGTTACTCTGGGCCACAGAAACTTTACTTAGGGTCACAGAATTTTTACTCAGGGACAGACAGAATTGTTACTGAGTGCCAGAGAATTGTTACTCAGGGACAGACAGAATTGTTACGGAGTGCCAGAGAATTGTTACTCAGGGCCACAGAAACTTTACTTAGGGCCACAGAATTTTTACTCAGGGACAGACAGAATTGTTACTGAGTGCCAGAGAATTGTTACTCAGGGACAGACAGAATTGTTACGGAGTGCCAGAGAATTGTTACTTAGGGCCACAGAAACTTTACTTAGGGCCACAGAATTGTTACTCGCACAGACACAGAATTGTTACTCGCACAGACACAGAACTGTTACTGAGGGCCACAGAAACTTTACTTAGGGACAAAGAAACGCTAGTTAGGGCCACGGAATTCATACTCAGGGACAGACAGAATTGTTACGGAGTGCCAGAGAATTGTTACTTAGGGCCACAGAAACTTTACTTAGGGCCACAGAATTTTTACTCAGGGACAGACAGAATTGTTACTGAGTGCCAGAGAATTGTTACTCAGGGACAGACAGAATTGTTACGGAGTGTCAGAGAATTGTTACTCAGGGACAGACAGAATTGTTACTGAGTGCCAGAGAATTGTTACTTAGGGCCACAGAAACTTTAATTAGGGCCACAGAATTTTTACTCAGGGACAGACAGAATTGTTACTGAGTGCCAGAGAATTGTTACTCAGGGACAGACAGAATTGTTACTGAGTGCCAGAGAATTGTTACTTAGGGCCACAGAAACTTTACTTAGGGCCACAGAATTTTTACTCAGGGACAGACAGAATTGTTACTGAGTGCCAGAGAATTGTTACTCAGGGACAGACAGAATTGTTACTGAGTGCCAGAGAATTGTTACTCAGGGCCCCAGAAACTTTACTTAGGGCCACAGAATTTTTACTCAGGGACAGACAGAATTGTTACTGAGTGCCAGAGAATTGTTACTCAGGGACAGACAGAATTGTTACTGAGTGCCAGAGAATTGTTACTTAGGGCCACAGAAACTTTACTTAGGGCCACAGAATTGTTACTCGCACAGACACAGAATTGTTACTCGCACAGACACAGAATTGTTACTGAAGGCCACAGAACTGTTACTTAGGGCCACAGAATTGTTACTCGCACAGACACAGAATTGTTACTCGCACAGACACAGAACTGTTACTGAGGGCCACAGAACTGTTACTTAGGGCCACAGAATTGTTACTCGCACAGACACAGAATTGTTACTCAGGGCCACAGAACTGTTACTTAGGGACAAAGAAACGCTAGTTAGGGCCACAGAATTCATACTCAGGGACAGACAGAATTGTTACGGAGTGCCAGAGAATTGTTACTTAGGGCCACAGAAACTTTACTTAGGGCCACAGAATTGTTACTCGCACAGACACAGAATTGTTACTCGCACAGACACAGAATTGTTACTGAAGGCCACAGAACTGTTACTTAGGGCCACGGAATTGTTACTCGCACAGACACAGAATTGTTACTCGCACAGACACAGAACTGTTACTGAGGGCCACAGAACTGTTACTTAGGGCCACAGAATTGTTACTCGCACAGACACAGAATTGTTACTCAGGGCCACAGAACTGTTACTTAGGGACAAAGAAACGCTAGTTAGGGCCACAGAATTCATACTCAGGGACAGACAGAATTGTTACGGAGTGCCAGAGAATTGTTACTCTGGGCCACAGAAACTTTACTTAGGGTCACAGAATTTTTACTCAGGGACAGACAGAATTGTTACTGAGTGCCAGAGAATTGTTACTCAGGGACAGACAGAATTGTTACGGAGTGCCAGAGAATTGTTACTCAGGGCCACAGAAACTTTACTTAGGGCCACAGAATTTTTACTCAGGGACAGACAGAATTGTTACTGAGTGCCAGAGAATTGTTACTCAGGGACAGACAGAATTGTTACGGAGTGCCAGAGAATTGTTACTTAGGGCCACAGAAACTTTACTTAGGGCCACAGAATTGTTACTCGCACAGACACAGAATTGTTACTCGCACAGACACAGAACTGTTACTGAGGGCCACAGAAACTTTACTTAGGGACAAAGAAACGCTAGTTAGGGCCACGGAATTCATACTCAGGGACAGACAGAATTGTTACGGAGTGCCAGAGATTTGTTACTCAGGGCCACAGAAACTTTACTTAGGGCCACAGAATTTTTACTCAGGGACAGACAGAATTGTTACTGAGTACCAGAGAATTGTTACTCAGGGACAGACAGAATTGTTACGGAGTGCCAGAGAATTGTTACTCAGGGACAGACAGAATTGTTACTGAGTGCCAGATAATTGTTACTCAGGGCCCCAGAAACTTTACTTAGGGCCACAGAATTTTTACTCAGGGACAGACAGAATTGTTACTGAGTGCCAGAGAATTGTTACTCAGGGACAGACAGAATTGTTACTGAGTGCCAGAGAATTGTTACTTAGGGCCACAGAAACTTTACTTAGGGCCACAGAATTGTTACTCGCACAGACACAGAATTGTTACTCGCACAGACACAGAATTGTTACTGAGGGCCACAGAACTGTTACTTGGGGCCACAGAAACGTTAATCAGGGACACAGAATTGTTACTGAGGGCCACAGAACTGTTACTTAGGGCCACAGAATTGTTACTCGCACAGACACAGAATTGTTACTCAGGGACACAGAATTGTTACTCAGGGACACATAATCGTTTAATTAAAGAGTATGTCAGACAACATGCAGAGGAGTGGCAGAGGAGGCAATGTTTTAGGAGCGAGCAGACGTGGCAGCAGAGGAAGGGGTCGAGGCAGCACTATTCGCAGCCAGAGGCCAGTGCTCCCGGTGTCATCCAGCGGTCGTGTCTCCACCGACAACCCTGCCGTCGTCGATTGGTTGGCTCGGTCGTCTTCCTCTTCCCAGGTCACCTCTGACACCTACAGCCAACGGTCGGTGGGTACGTCAGACACAACCGTTAGTTGGCATGGCCCGGGACCAAGCCCACTGAAATCACGTGTCCTCTACCTGCCCCTGTCCTTTGGTGTTCCCTCACCAAGCGAAGTATCGCATGCTGTGGGCTCAGCCCCACTGTACAGTGAGGAAGAGCTAACAGAGGGCGGTCAGGAACGGGGGGAGACATCCGCCTTTTCAGCAGCCAGGCGAAGAAGTAGTGGCGAGGAGAGTGGCTCGGTAGCCGGTCTAGAGACAGGTCTGTCTCCTGACCCAGATGCAGCCGAGGGGGCTAGTAGTGAGGTGGAGACCCTACTTGATGATGAGGAGGTTGATCGCACTTGGCAGCCTCGTCGTCATCAGGCAATTTCTTCCGCATCATCAGGAGAAGAGGGTGGCAGCTTGGCAGCGAGCAAAACAGTCGGTGGGTTGCCCAGGAGACAGCAGCAGGGTCGCAGCAGTGTCAGTGGAGCCAAACGTCCACGGAGTAGAGCACCAGCTCCACTGCAGCCTACCACCACGGCCAGTAGTGGTGCCGGTGTGCACGGAGGAAGCAGCAGTCAGCCAGTGAGGAGTATCGGGGGCAAAGTTTCCTACTCGGCGGTGTGGCAATTTTTCGTCAAGCCGCCCGAGGAAGTAAACGTAGCCGTATGTCGACTATGTGGCCAGAAAGTCAAGCGTGGCCAGGGGGCCCATGTTGGGACTACAGCGTTGCGGCAGCATATGCAGCGTCGCCATTTGGTGGCCTGGGAAAACCGTGATAAAGATACGGCGGTTCTGCCCACCCCAGCCCCCGCTCCATCACCCGCTCCGTTACTTGCTCCGTCACCCGACGTCAATCGCCCTCCATCAGCCAGTCAAGGCTCCAACACCTCTGCTGAGGGGAGTTGTCGCTCGTTGGCATCTTCCGCTCGTTCAGATGCTCCTTCTCCTGCTACTCCTCTTCACGGATTCCGTCAGCAGTCTTTCTTGGAATCCGTTTCCAAGAGACAACAGTTTGCGAGCACGCACCCGACGGTGCAAAAGCTGAACGTCCTCCTGTCCAAGTTGCTGGTGCTGCAGTCCCTCCCTTTCCAAGTGGTGGACTCAGCACCTTTCAGAGAAATGATGGCTTGTGCCGCGCCGCGGTGGAGAGTGCCAAGCCGTCATTTCTTCGCCAAAAAGGCAGTGCCAGCCCTGCATTCACATGTAGAAGACATGGTGGGCCAGTCTTTGAGCATGTCGGTCTCTGCCAAAGTGCACGGCAGCGCCGACGTGTGGAGCTGTAACTATGGTCAGGGACAGTACATGTCATTTACGGCCCACTGGGTGAACGTGGTGCCGTCACAGCCGCACCAGCAACTTGGACAGGTCACGCCGCTTTTGCCTCCACGTTTGCACGTCCTTGGTCCGGCAAAGATGTCCGCCTCTACCACCTCTTCTTTCGCCGTGTCCTCAGCCGCCACCCCCGTGCCAAGTCCCATTACCCGACCGGCATATCACATGTGCAGGGCGCAACGGTGTCACGCTGTTCTGCACCTGGTATGCCTTGGCGAACGTAGTCACACAGGGGAGGAACTTCTGAGTGTAATGAACAGAGAAATCGACAGATGGCTGTCTCCGCGCAAACTGAAAATCGGAACCATGTTGACCGACAACGGAAAGAACATGGTGTCTGCTCTGCGTCAAGGAAGGTTGTGCCATGCGCCATGCATGGCTCACGTGTTCAATCTGGTTGTCAAGCGGTTCTTAAAATCCACCATCCCACTGCAAGACATCCTTAAAATGTCACGTAAACTTTGCATGCATTTCAGCCATTCCTACACCGCAAAGCACACCCTCCTTGAGCTGCAGCGGCAGAACGGAATTCCACAGCATCGCCTGATCTGCGACGTTGCAACAAGGTGGAATTCAACCCTACACATGTTAGACCGCCTTTACGAACAGCGAAAGGCCATCACCGATTTCCTGATGTTACAAGCGGATAAAGGTACTCCCCTGTGTAACTTCGATGTCAGCCATTGGCAGCTCATGCGTGACACCTGCCGCTTGCTCAGGCCCTTTGAGGAGGCCACGCTATTCGTGAGTCGGCAGGACTATGGGATGAACGACGTCATTCCTCTGTTGCACGTCCTGGAACAAATGCTGTTAACAATGGCTGGTCAGGGTGCGGTAGACGTGGCGCACAGATCTCAACGCCACATGACCCCTGTGGGGGCAGGACAGGAAGAAGAGGAGGAGGTAGAGGAGGACATTTGTGCTCAGGAATTATTGAGTGAAATGGGTGGTTTTTCCACTCAGCGGACAGGAGTGGAGGAGCAGGAGCATCTGGTAGAGGAGGAGGAGGAGGAGACAGAGGACCCAGACGCACCGTGGCAGTATGCTGTGGAGATGGAGGCAGGGAGTCCCTCGCATTCCTTGGCACAAATGGCCCATAGCATGCTCGGTTGCTTGCGTAGCGACAGCCGAATAATAACCATCAGACAGAGGGATGACTTTTGGCTGTCCACCTTGTTGGACCCTCGCTACCGTTCCAAAATGGTGGCCTTTTTCACACCTGCTGAGAGGGAGGCCAAAATAACGTACTATAAAAACCACCTATGTAGTCAGTTGGTCTCTGCCTTTGTGCGCCAATGTCCATCCTCAGACACTGTGGGCCCTGTGCGCTCGCGTTCCGCTGCCATGGCAGCAGGGGAGGGGTGGGGTGGTAGGAGCAGTGGCAGCTCCACCAGCAGCGGCTGCCTCAGTCTGCAGTCGATGATGAGTAGCTTTCTTCACCAGCGCAGTGAGGAAACTACTAACCAGCCGCAGCAGCAGCAGCAGCATCAGGTGGACCTGGAGCAGGACCTCAAACAACAGGCTTGGGCCTACTTGGACAGCACCCTGCCAACCGAGGTAGACAATCCCCTTGACTACTGGGCAACGAAACTTGACCTTTGGCCCCAACTAGCTGAATTTGCCCTTGAAAGGCTGTCATGCCCGGCCAGTAGCGTGGCATCGGAGCGCGTGTTTAGTGCGGCAGGAGGTATTGTAACTCCGCGGAGGACACGACTGTCCACCCAAAGTGTGGAGAGACTCACGTTTGTGAAAATGAATCAGGCGTGGATTAGTCTGGATTTCAAACCACCAGTTCCTGACACAACTGACTAAATCCGCCATGAATCATGCCTCAAACATGTGCCACTTTGAGGTCTCCTCACACACTGCTGGTGTGTAGAATTTTTTGACATAGGGTGCTGGCAGATTACGGGCCTCCCATAGCTGCTGCCAGGCCCCTAATCTGCCATAGGCCCCTATATACCGCCTCCTCATGCTGCTGCCAGGTCCAGAGTCTCTCATGGGTCCCTGTACGGCCTCCCATTGCTGCTGTCTCCATCGCCACACTCTGCCATGTGCCACTTTCAGGTCTCCTCACACACTGCTGGTGTGTTGAATTTTTTGACATAGGGTGCTGGCAGATTACGGGCCTCCCATAGCTGCTGCCAGGCCCCTAATCTGCCATGGGCCCCTATATACCGCCTCCTCATGCTGCTGCCAGGTCCAGAGTCTCTCATGGGTCCCTGTACGGCCTCCCATTGCTGCTGTCTCCATCGCCACACTCTGCCATGTGCCACTTTCAGGTCTCCTCACACACTGCTGGTGTGTAGAATTTTTTGACATAGGGTGCTGGCAGATTATGGGCCTCCCATAGCTGCTGCCAGGCCCCTAATCTGCCATGGGCCCCTATATACCGCCTCCTCATGCTGCTGCCAGGTCCACAGTGTCTCATGCCATGTGCCACTTTCAGGTCTCCTCACACTGCTGGTGTGTTGAATTTTTTGACATAGGGTGCTGGCAGATTATGGGCCTCCTATAGCTGCTGCCAGGCCCCTAATCTGCCATAGGCCCCTATATACCGCTTCCTCATGCTGCTGCCAGGTCCAGAGTCTCTCATGGGTCCCTGTACGGCCTCCCATTGCTGCTGTCTCCATCGCCACACTCTGCCATGTGCCACTTTCAGGTCTCCTCACACACTGCTGGTGTGTTGAATTTTTTGACATAGGGTGCTGGCAGATTACGGGCCTCCCATAGCTGCTGCCAGGCCCCTAATCTGCCATAGGCCCCTATATACCGCTTCCTCATGCTGCTGCCAGGTCCAGAGTCTCTCATGGGTCCCTGTACGGCCTCCCATTGCTGCTGTCTCCATCGCCACACTCTGCCATGTGCCACTTTCAGGTCTCCTCACACACTGCTGGTGTGTAGAATTTTTTGACATAGGGTGTTGGCAGATTACGGGCCTCCCATTGCTGCTGCCAGGCCCCTAATCTGCCATAGGCCCCTATATACCGCTTCCTCATGCTGCTGCCAGGTCCAGAGTCTCTCATGGGTCCCTGTACGGCCTCCCATTGCTGCTGTCTCCATCGCCACACTCTGCCATGTGCCACTTTCAGGTCTCCTCACACACTGCTGGTGTGTAGAATTTTTTGACATAGGGTGTTGGCAGATTACGGGCCTCCCATTGCTGCTGCCAGGCCCCTAATCTGCCATAGGCCCCTATATACCGCTTCCTCATGCTGCTGCCAGGTCCAGAGTCTCTCATGGGTCCCTGTACGGCCTCCCATTGCTGCTGTCTCCATCGCCACACTCTGCCATGTGCCACTTTCAGGTCTCCTCACACACTGCTGGTGTGTAGAATTTTTTGACATAGGGTGCTGGCAGATTATGGGCCTCCCATAGCTGCTGCCAGGCCCCTAATCTGCCATGGGCCCCTATATACCGCCTCCTCATGCTGCTGCCAGGTCCACAGTGTCTCATGCCATGTGCCACTTTCAGGTCTCCTCACACTGCTGGTGTGTTGAATTTTTTGACATAGGGTGCTGGCAGATTATGGGCCTCCTATAGCTGCTGCCAGGCCCCTAATCTGCCATAGGCCCCTATATACCGCTTCCTCATGCTGCTGCCAGGTCCAGAGTCTCTCATGGGTCCCTGTACGGCCTCCCATTGCTGCTGTCTCCATCGCCACACTCTGCCATGTGCCACTTTCAGGTCTCCTCACACACTGATGGTGTGTAGAATTTTTTGACATAGGGTGCTGGCAGATTATGGGCCTCCCATAGCTGCTGCCAGGCCCCTAATCTGCCATGGTCCCCTATATACCGCCTCCTCATGCTGCTGCCAGGTCCACAGTGTCTCATGCCATGTGCCACTTTCAGGTCTCCTCACACTGCTGGTGTGTTGAATTTTTTGACATAGGGTGCTGGCAGATTATGGGCCTCCTATAGCTGCTGCCAGGCCCCTAATCTGCCATAGGCCCCTATATACCGCTTCCTCATGCTGCTGCCAGGTCCAGAGTCTGTCATGGGTCCCTGTACGGCCTCCCATTGCTGCTGTCTCCATCGCCACACTCTGCCATGTGCCACTTTCAGGTCTCCTCACACACTGCTGGTGTGTTGAATTTTTTGACATAGGGTGCTGGCAGATTACGGGCCTCCCATAGCTGCTGCCAGGCCCCTAATCTGCCATAGGCCCCTATATACCGCTTCCTCATGCTGCTGCCAGGTCCAGAGTCTCTCATGGGTCCCTGTACGGCCTCCCATTGCTGCTGTCTCCATCGCCACACTCTGCCATGTGCCACTTTCAGGTCTCCTCACACACTGCTGGTGTGTAGAATTTTTTGACATAGGGTGTTGGCAGATTACGGGCCTCCCATTGCTGCTGCCAGGCCCCTAATCTGCCATAGGCCCCTATATACCGCTTCCTCATGCTGCTGCCAGGTCCAGAGTCTCTCATGGGTCCCTGTACGGCCTCCCATTGCTGCTGTCTCCATCGCCACACTCTGCCATGTGCCACTTTCAGGTCTCCTCACACACTGCTGGTGTGTAGAATTTTTTGACATAGGGTGTTGGCAGATTACGGGCCTCCCATTGCTGCTGCCAGGCCCCTAATCTGCCATAGGCCCCTATATACCGCTTCCTCATGCTGCTGCCAGGTCCACAGTGTCTCATGCCATGTGCCACTTTCAGGTCTCCTCACACTGCTGGTGTGTTGAATTTTTTGACATAGGGTGCTGGCAGATTATGGGCCTCCTATAGCTGCTGCCAGGCCCCTAATCTGCCATAGGCCCCTATATACCGCCTCCTCATGCTGCTGCCAGGTCCAGAGTCTGTCATGGGTCCCTGTACGGCCTCCCATTGCTGCTGTCTCCATCGCCACACTCTGCCATGTGCCACTTTCAGGTCTCCTCACACACTGCTGGTGTGTAGAATTTTTTGACATAGGGTGTTGGCAGATTACGGGCCTCCCATTGCTGCTGCCAGGCCCCTAATCTGCCATAGGCCCCTATATACCGCTTCCTCATGCTGCTGCCAGGTCCAGAGTCTCTCATGGGTCCCTGTACGGCCTCCCATTGCTGCTGTCTCCATCGCCACACTCTGCCATGTGCCACTTTCAGGTCTCCTCACACACTGCTGGTGTGTAGAATTTTTTGACATAGGGTGCTGGCAGATTATGGGCCTCCCATAGCTGCTGCCAGGCCCCTAATCTGCCATGGGCCCCTATATACCGCCTCCTCATGCTGCTGCCAGGTCCACAGTGTCTCATGCCATGTGCCACTTTCAGGTCTCCTCACACTGCTGGTGTGTTGAATTTTTTGACATAGGGTGCTGGCAGATTATGGGCCTCCTATAGCTGCTGCCAGGCCCCTAATCTGCCATAGGCCCCTATATACCGCTTCCTCATGCTGCTGCCAGGTCCAGAGTCTCTCATGGGTCCCTGTACGGCCTCCCATTGCTGCTGTCTCCATCGCCACACTCTGCCATGTGCCACTTTCAGGTCTCCTCACACACTGCTGGTGTGTTGAATTTTTTGACATAGGGTGCTGGCAGATTACGGGCCTCCCATAGCTGCTGCCAGGCCCCTAATCTGCCATAGGCCCCTATATACCGCCTCCTCATGCTGCTGCCAGGTCCAGAGTCTCTCATGGGTCCCTGTACGGCCTCCCATTGCTGCTGTCTCCATCGCCACACTCTGCCATGTGCCACTTTCAGGTCTCACACACTGCTGGTGTGTAGAATTTTTTGACATAGGGTGCTGGCAGATTACGGGCCTCCCATAGCTGCTGCCAGGCCCCTAATCTGCCATAGGCCCCTATATACCGCCTCCTCATGCTGCTGCCAGGTCCAGAGTCTGTCATGGGTCCCTGTACGGCCTCCCATTGCTGCTGTCTCCATCGCCACACTCTGCCATGTGCCACTTTCAGGTCTCCTCACACACTGCTGGTGTGTAGAATTTTTTGACATAGGGTGTTGGCAGATTACGGGCCTCCCATTGCTGCTGCCAGGCCCCTAATCTGCCATAGGCCCCTATATACCGCTTCCTCATGCTGCTGCCAGGTCCAGAGTCTCTCATGGGTCCCTGTACGGCCTCCCATTGCTGCTGTCTCCATCGCCACACTCTGCCATGTGCCACTTTCAGGTCTCCTCACACACTGCTGGTGTGTAGAATTTTTTGACATAGGGTGTTGGCAGATTACGGGCCTCCCATTGCTGCTGCCAGGCCCCTAATCTGCCATAGGCCCCTATATACCGCTTCCTCATGCTGCTGCCAGGTCCAGAGTCTCTCATGGGTCCCTGTACGGCCTCCCATTGCTGCTGTCTCCATCGCCACACTCTGCCATGTGCCACTTTCAGGTCTCACACACTGCTGGTGTGTAGAATTTTTTGACATAGGGTGCTGGCAGATTACGGGCCTCCCATAGCTGCTGCCAGGCCCCTAATCTGCCATAGGCCCCTATATACCGCCTCCTCATGCTGCTGCCAGGTCCAGAGTCTGTCATGGGTCCCTGTACGGCCTCCCATTGCTGCTGTCTCCATCGCCACACTCTGCCATGTGCCACTTTCAGGTCTCCTCACACACTGCTGGTGTGTAGAATTTTTTGACATAGGGTGTTGGCAGATTACGGGCCTCCCATTGCTGCTGCCAGGCCCCTAATCTGCCATAGGCCCCTATATACCGCTTCCTCATGCTGCTGCCAGGTCCAGAGTCTCTCATGGGTCCCTGTACGGCCTCCCATTGCTGCTGTCTCCATCGCCACACTCTGCCATGTGCCACTTTCAGGTCTCACACACTGCTGGTGTGTAGAATTTTTTGACATAGGGTGCTGGCAGATTACGGGCCTCCCATAGCTGCTGCCAGGCCCCTAATCTGCCATAGGCCCCTATATACCGCCTCCTCATGCTGCTGCCAGGTCCAGAGTCTCTCATGGGTCCCTGTACGGCCTCCCATTGCTGCTGTCTCCATCGCCACACTCTGCCATGTGCCACTTTCAGGTCTCCTCACACTGCTGGTGTGTAGAATTTTTTGACATAGGGTGCTGGCAGATTACGGGCCTCCCATTGCTGCTGCCAGGCCCCTAATCTGCCATGGGCCCCTATACCGCCTCCTCATGCTGCTGCCAAGTCCAGAGTGTGTCATGGGTCCCTGTACGGCCTCCCATTGCTGCTGTCTCCATAGCCACACTCTGCCATGTGCCACTTTCAGGTCTCCTCACACTGCTGGTGTGTTGAATTTTTTGACATAGGGTGCTGGCAGATTACGGGCCTCCCATTGCTGCTGCCAGGCACGTAATCTGCCATGGTCCCCCGTACCGACTCCTCATGCTGTGACGTTGCAACAAGGTGGAATTCAACCCTACATATGTTAGACCGCCTTTACGAACAGCGAAAGGCCATCACCGATTTCCTGATGTTAAAAGCGGATAAAGGTACTCCCTGTGTAACTTAGATGTCAGCCATTGGCAGCTCATGCGTGACACCTGCGCTTGCTCAGGCCCTTTGAGGAGGCCACGCTATTCGTGAGTCGGCAGGACTATGGGATGAACGACGTCATTCCTCTGTTGCACGTCCTGGAACAAATGCTGTTAACAATGGCTGGTCAGGGTGCGGTAGACGTGGCGCACAGATCTCAACGCCACATGACCCCTGTGGGGGCAGGACAGGAAGAAGAGGAGGAGGTAGAGGAGGACATTGGTGCTCAGGAATTATTGAGTGAAATGGGTGGTTTTTCCACTCAGCGGACAGGAGTGGAGGAGCAGGAGCATCTGGTAGAGGAGGAGGAGGAGGAGGAGACAGAGGACCCAGACGCACCGTGGCAGTATGCTGTGGAGATGGAGGCAGGGAGTCCCTCGCATTCCTTGGCACAAATGGCCCATAGCATGCTCGCTTGCTTGCGTAGCGACAGCCGAATAAAAACCATCAGACAGAGGGATGACTTTTGGCTGTCCACCTTGTTGGACCCTCGCTACCGTTCAAAAATGGTGGCCTTTTTCACACCTGCTGAGAGGGAGGCCAAAATAACGTACTATAAAAACCACCTATGTAGTCAGCTGGTCTCTGCCTGTCTGCGCCAACGTCCATCCTCAGACACTGTGGGCCCTGTGCGCTCGCGTTCCGCTGCCATGGCAGCAGGGGAGGGGTGGGGTGGTAGGAGCAGTGGCAGCTCCACCAGCAGCGGCTGCCTCAGTCTGCAGTCGATGATGAGTAGCTTTCTTCACCAGCGCAGTGAGGAAACTACTAACCAGCCGCAGCAGCAGCAGCAGCATCAGGTGGACCTGGAGCAGGACCTCAAACAACAGGCTTAGGCCTACTTGGACAGCACCCTGCCAACCGAGGTAGACAATCACCTTGACTACTGGGCAACGAAACTTGACCTTTGGCCCCAACTAGCTGAATTTGCCCTTGAAAGGCTGTCATGCCCGGCCAGTAGCGTGGCATCGGAGCGCGTGTTTAGTGCGGCAGGAGGTATTGCAACTCCGCGGAGGACACGACTGTCCACCCAAAGTGTGGAGAGACTGACGTTTGTGAAAATGAATCAGGCGTGGATTAGTCTGGATTTCAAACCACCAGTTCCTGACACAACTGACTAAATCCGCCATGAATCATGCCCCAAACATGTGCCACTTTCAGGTCTCCTCACACTGCTGGTGTGTTCCATTTTTTGTCATAGGGTGCTGGCAGATTACGGGCCTCCCATAGCTGCTGCCAGGCCCCTAATCTGCCATGGGCCCCTATACCGCCTCCTCATGCTGCTGCCAAGTCCAGAGTCTCTCATGGGTCCCTGTACGGCCTCCCATTGCTGCTGTCTCCATCGCCACACTCTGCCATGTGCCACTTTCAGGTATCCTCACACTGCTGGTGTATTCCATTTTTTGTCATAGGGTGCTGGCAGATTACGGGCCTCCCATAGCTGCTGCCAGGCCCCTAATCTGCCATGGGCCCCTATACCGCCTCCTCATGCTGCTGCCAGGTCCAGAGTCTGTCATGGGTCCCTGTACGGCCTCCCATTGCTGCTGTCTCCATCGCCACACTCTGCCATGTGCCACTTTCAGGTCTCCTCACACTGCTGGTGGGTTCCATTTTTTGTCATAGGGTGCTGGCAGATTACGGGCCTCCCATAGCTGCTGCCAGGCCCCTAATCTGCCATGGGCCCCTGTTGTCGCTTGTTGGCATATTCCGCTCGTTCAGATGCTCCTTCTCCTGCTACTCCTCTTCACGGATTCCGTCAGCAGTCTTTCTTGGAATCCGTTTCCAAGAGACAACAGTTTGCGAGCACGCACCAGACGGTGCAGAAACTGAACGTCCTCCTGTCCAAGTTGCTGCTGCCAGGCTCGTAATCTGTCATGCGCCCCTGTACCGCCTCCTCATGCTGCTGCCAGGTCCAGAGTGTGTCATGGGCCCCCGTACCGACTCCAAATGCTGCTGCCAGGCCCGTAATCTGTCATGGGCCCCTGTACCGCCTCCCCATGCTGCTGCCAGGTCCAGATTGTGTCATGGGTCCCTGTACGGCCTCCCATTGCTGCTGCCAGGCCTGTAATCTGCCATGGGCCCCCGTACCGACTCCTCATGCTGCTGCCAGGCCCGTAATCTGCCATGGGCCCCTGTACCGCCTCCTCATGCTGCTGCCAGGTCCAGAGTGTGTCATGGGTCCCTGTACGGCCTCCCATTGCTGCTGTCTCTATCGCCACACTCTGCCATGTGCCACTTTCAGGTCTCCTCACACTGCTGGTGGTTTCCATTTTTGTCATAGGGTGCTGTATGGCCTCCCATTGCTGCTGCCTCCACCGCCACACTGTGGCTCCACACTCTGGTTTTGGCCCCGTGACTGCCCAAATGAGTGAAGTGTGCGGTGATTCTAAGATCGACGGCACTCATCTGCATGTCATACTGCCTGACAGTATTATTTCTCTTCCCCAGCAGACTCCAAGGGCATTTAAATTAAAGGTACAGTGTTCAGCACTAATATTAAGTCTCTCTGAAGCCTAGAAACACCCTTTTTTAAGTTAAATTCACAGCGAATATATTCGACTCGAATCGAAATTTTTCTACGAATTCGCCGAATCAGTCGAATCGAATTTTTGAATACTTCGCTCATCTCTAGTTGTAGTCGCACTGTTTCTGAGAACTGCTGTACATCTGTGTTGCATGGAGTCACCCAACTTCTGGCCCCTGTGATCAGGTATTCCAGCCCAGGATGATTGGACCACATTCCACAGTTCTTCTCTATTTCTTGGTTTTGCCTCAGAAACTGCATTTTTGATGTCACCCCACAAGTTTTCTATTGGATTAAGATCTAGGGATTGGGCTGGCCACTCCATAACGTCAATCTTGTTGGTCTGGAACCAAGATGTTGCACGTTTACTGGTGTGTTTGGGGTCGTTGTCTTGTTGGAACACCCATTTCAAGGGCATTTCCTCTTCAGCATAAGGCAGCATGACCTCTTCAAGTATTCTGATGTATTCAAACTGATCCATGATCCCTGGTATGCGATAAATAGGCCCAACACCGTAGTATGAGAAACATCCCCATATCATGATGCTTGCACCACCATGCTTCACTGTCTTCACAGTGTACTGTGGCTTCAATTCAGTGTTTGGGGGTTGTCTGACAAACTGTCTCCGGCCAGTAGACCCAAAAGGAACAATCTTACTTTCATCAGTCCACAAAATGTTGCGCCATTTCTCTTTAGGCCAGTCAATGTGCTCTTTGGCAAATTGTAACCTCTTCAGCACGTCTTTTTTCCAACAAAAACCAGTCAAGACATTTTTCAGGAAAACGTACAACCATCTGTCCCCCAACTGAAGCTCCGCAGAGGATGGGTGATGCAACAAGACAATGATCCAAAGCATACAAGTAATTCAACAAAACAATGGCTGCAACAGCACAGAATACGCCTTCTGGAGTGGCCCAGTCAGAGTCCTGAGCTCAACCCGATTGAAATGCTGTGGCATGACCTTAAGAGAGCGATTCACACCAGACATCCCAAGAATATTGCTACACTGAAACAGTTTTGTGAAGAGGGGTGGTCCAAAATGACTCCAGATCGTTGTGCAGGTCTGATCTGCAACTACAGGAAACATTTGGATGAGGTTATTGCTGCCAAAGGAGGGTCAACCAGTTATATAGTCCAAAGATTCACATACTTTTTCCTCCCTGCACTGTGAATGTTTACATGTTATGTGCAATTAAACCATGGCAACATCTAATGTTTGTGTAGTATTATGTTCAGCAGACTGTGTTCTTCTATTGTTGTGACTTAGATGACGTTCAGAGCACATTTTATGTACAATTCATGCAAAACTCCACGTAATCCAAAGGGGTTCACATACTTTTTCTTGCAACTGTATGTCTCTCCTGCAATAAAGAGCCTATCTGCTCACAGTTTTTATTTAGACACTTCCGATTATATGTAATAAAGTATATTGCAGCCTACCAGTGCGTGTGGCGGCTGCATTAGTTTTATTTTTTTTCAGGCTTCTTTTCCTTTATTTTAATCTAGTAATCCTGCCAGTAACACACATCCTGTCCGAGAGTGAACACTGATTCACTGATGTACCTGTGGAGAAGCAGTGTTGTCACCCTAAGTATCTGATTTGGGTTACAAAACTCCTCCTGCTCTCCTTATCTCCATAACATAATAATACATTTTTGTAAGATTACTGTTGTCAGGTGATAACATGATAGTATTACTTATGTGCAAGTCATTACCCCTCATGGCTGGAGGCCAAATTACTTCATAGGGCCCCACTCTGGAAGGATGACGTCTTTTCACTTTCCAGTGATACCTGTCCCCGCACTACAGAGTCATTTTGAGGAAAATTGTGTTGAACATTAATTTTCCTCCACCAGCTCCTTTCACATGTTACACTTTACTTGCTTCAGGCCAAATACCTGTGGTCCAGGAATGGTCCCCAGGAGGGTTCTGTTATGCAGTGGGCGCTAACGTAGGGAACCTGCCACTTAGAAAGATACATTATACACCCACCAATCCACCCTTCTGACAGAAACTCCATCACCAGCCCCCACCGTCTCCTCTCTTGAGCTGATTGCTACTCCTTCCCTTTCTTTCTTACTCTCCATCACCGCGAAGGTTGATGTGAAGGTTCAAATTGTTCCCCCGTTCCCATTCACTATAGGAGCACACTTGTAATATTTTTTTCACAGTGAATCAAACCAGTCATTGTTACTAAATCAGAACTCTCTTTACTTGAATAAAAAGGAACATGAGTAACAGTTCCTTACATCTCCACATAACAGTTCTCCAATAGTTACATGGGCAATGAAACAGGTGAGCAAACATGATGGTACACCTTCTCTTCTTTTGTGCATTATGCTGGACTATGCTGTGGTGCTCATAACTTTAGTTTTTAGTAGTTTCCAACTGGTAGTGACATGGGTTGGACAATACAGTCCCATTTTAGGTTCCTGCCAAGGGATAAACCAACTTAGGTGCAACTCTACATCCCATCTTACATGGTCCTTCCAACTCCAAAGACCAGCATAAACCACCCACTGGCACATCCCTATTTTGTTTATATATCCCCCCTATAGGAAGCACCATGGACCAAACATAGACACATCACAGCACATTATCCTCCGAGTCACCGGACATTAAACCTTAAAGTGAAGATCACAAGTAACGTTGCAGCATAGGCAGAGTGATCAGAAAGTTACAAGCTCACTGGATTTCTGGAAGGTTTGCATTTGTTGATCAAATATAACAAAACACTCGTGATTGTATATTTAATGATATATTAGCTTTTTTTTGGCTGCAATTAAAGAGATGCCTGTAGCAAAATGAAGAAAAAAGAAAATAGCGCAGGGCAGACATGACTAGGTTAAGAGGGGGGTAGTAAAGACAGGAAAGGGTTAAAAGAAAAAGGTGGGAGTTAGAATATGGGCAAGATACCTGATTGGTGACTGGGAGGTGCAGGGTGGGGTCTTTGACACCTTTGGGTGTGGATGGAGAGGGTGGTCAGTTCAGTGGAGGAGACAGCAGTGAGCAAGCTTCCCTCCCTCCCTCCCTTGGGGTTGTGTGGGTGTTTTGTCAATTCCCGGGTTTTTTGTTCTGGTTCCGGGGGCAGTTGTTGGTCTTTGGAGGCGACACTTATTTTGAAGCTAAAGATAATGGTTTGGGACCAGGGGCGGACTGACCATTTGGAAACTGCCCGAGGGCCCAGGGTCAGTAAGGGGCCCCATGAGATGCCCCTGGTACCTTTTTCATAGGCTTTTTTGAGTTTGGGCAAGGACACAGGGGCCCCATGATCCCCTATTGCCCGGGGGCCCCATGAGTTGTCAGTCCGCCCCTGTTTGGGACCCATCAGTGGTATGGTGTGCCCGGGTGCATTCCGGTTAACCGAGGTTTAACAGGAAGGTGGTGGTTCTGCACTGCAGATGGTATGTTTTTGTCTCCGAGCTGGTGCGTTGCAGTTGGCGGCCTAGTTATAGCGTAGGTTCCGCAGGAGGATATCAGTTTTGGTTTGGTGCCTTTCGAAGACCAACAACTTCTCCAGTATGTTTCTGTTTTAAGAAATGTTTTGTGTATTGAAGTTGAAGTGTTAATAAAAGGCCGTGTTGGCCATTTTACTCCAATCAGTGTTATGTTTTTCTTTAATGGTATGTTAAAAGGGGTATGTGAGAGTGGTGGTGTAAGGGGTCTTGACTAGCCTATCTCTTGTGCACTAGTCATGTCTTCTCTTGTAGCTCCTCTTTGATTGCATAGCTCCATTTAAAGAATGCCCCAAATGTCAATCCTCCTGCTGCCTCATCCATTCACCATGTAGATGGGAGACATACAAAGAATCAGGGTGAATGAACACGAAGAAAGCCTAGAGAATTCCAAAGAGTACATTTAATTACCTTTGGTTTCTGTGCAGTATATGAAAGCAGAATGCCGATACATCAAGGTAATACTACTCACCCCCTGCTGCTGTGTTCATATGTAATTGACTTCCCATTATTAAATCCATCTCAGGCGTTGTGCATGTTTAATTAAAATGGCATGAAGAGGAATACGATTCCTAATACCATTCCCAAGTGGCATTTAAGGCTCATTAGACATAGAAAGTTAACGGTAATATTGAGATTTTTGTATTTCATGTTCTTTTGACTCTCTACGGATTTATTTATAGAACCGGATCAATAATGAGAACATTCCAGGTGTGAGATGTAGGCTGTTTACTTGTCATACTGCAGTCATATACTGGACACCGAGGTTCCATCAACTGTCATTATCAAGCAGCTGGAAGACATACAGAAAGAAGGCAACTTGAGATACCAGCTTTCTATCTCAGTAAAGCAGAACTTCACCCTAAAAGGAGAAGTTCTCCTTTATACACTCCTCCCTCTCCTCTTCTTTTCTTGTTTTTGGAGTTTTTTTTGGGGGGAGAGGGCTGGTTCCTGGTTTTGCAAGGTACCTGCTACCACTGCGCTCTGATCGCCTAGGCGAAGCCAAAGCCCCTGAATTTCTCCCGTTCCCCCCACCCACAATCTTCTGGGACATATCATGGGTCTCAGGAGACTTTGGGACAATTCAAAAGGTGTAGCGTGACTCAGGCTCTGTAGCTGCAGGGCTCCCACAATTAATATGCCAGCGCGGAGGACCCGAAGACAGGTGAAGACCAGACCATACTGAGGACTGCACAGGATCCCTAGACAGGTACAGTAAGTGTTCTTTAACTAAAAGTCAGCAGCTACAGTACTGTCTCACTTTGAATGCCAATTACTCACCACTGTACCCAAAATTAATTTTTGAGACACAGAGAGCTATCTTTTGTTGGTATTTAATGACCACTGGGGTTTTCAGGGTATATTATTTACTCTGTGAGAAAGGTATGGTCTGCAAACTATGGTATATATGTTTGAAAATTGATCAACCCTGATGTACCGAAGACCTATCTCATTTCTTGAGGCCCTAAAATGCCAGAACAGTGCAAATACCCCCAAAATAACTTCTTTTTGGAAAGTAGACAGCCAAAGGTATTTAGTAAGAGGTATGGTTTGAAGTTGTAGCTTTTTTGTCACATTGTGTTGGAAAATGAAGAAATTAAATTAAAAAAAATGTTTTTCACAATTTTTTTCTCACATACTGTCACCAGAGCAGCACAGTGTCATCATATGACTTTCAATAAAGTGCTTATGAAGCCACATGACCCGGCGGCGTAACGCGTAGGGGAGGGGCTCCGACGTCACCACGTTTGTCACGGCGAGTATCGGAAGTGTGCAGAGTACATACAAAGGCTTATACCTAACTAAAAAGGCACAATTTATTTTTGAATAATGTGAGTGGTATTATACAGCTTATACTAATAAAATACTCAAAAGGATAAGGCACAATGTTTTTTCTTCTTTTCTGATATCACTTATGTGGAGTACTGGAGCGGACATGAGGAATTAGACCCCTGGAGGTGAGAAGGAGGAATGCAGCCATCCATAACCAGTACAGGGATCAGTGCATTGGAGAGACACCAGGTGGAAAAATTTGAATATTACAACGCTATATCATCTGAGAAGAATTTCTGGCGCAGGAGCATTTCATCTGTCCATATAGGACAAAAAGCTATTTTAGCCTAAATATCAATTAGGCTAAAAAGGAGGTGAGCGCATAGAGTATTATTGATCCATTCACTGAAGCAGATCTTTTTGAACTAATATTCAAAGAGGACTCTTTATATATTTATGGACACATTTTTATGTGAATTTCCTGTTATATTGGTTTTATATGAATTTCCCATTATATTGATTTTTTCACTGTTGATTCACTTTTTCACTTTTGATGATTTTTTGATATATTTTAATTAGTATCTGAGCTTTATTTTGATATATCACGCACTTAAAGATATATTTTAATCACATTTATATTTATTCAATTTAATGATTCTAGAATACATGGGTAATGTGTAAATATTATTATTAACCACTTGAGCTCCTGAGGATTTACCCCCCTTAATGACCAGGCCTCTTTTTGCTACTCGGCGCTGCACTAATTCAACTGATAATTGCGCGGTCATGCAATGCTGCACCCAAATGAAATTTAGGTCCTTTTTTTCACACAAATAGAGCTTTCTTTCGGTGGTATTTGATCACCTGTGCACTTTATTTGTCACGCTATAAACAAAAAAAGGCCAAAAATATTTAAGAAAAACTATATTTTTTACTTTCAGCTATAAAAAATATATAGTAAACTCAAAGTTAGTTATAAATTTAGGCCAAAATGTATTCTGCTCCATGTTTTTGGTAAAAAAAAAATCCCAATAAGTGTATATTGATTGCTTTGTGTGAAAGTTATAGCGTCTACAAACAATGGTATAGATCAGCAATGGGCAAACTACGGCCCGGCGGACATTTTAATCCGGCCCGCGGAGCTAGGCTCCCGCTAGGCTCCTCTCACAGTCCGCCGTGTAGCATAAAAATCTGTCTCCTATGAGGATCTGTCCCCCTCGACGTATCTGCGCATGTGCCGGAGATCGCCGATCGGCTGCTAACGCCTGAAACTGCGCAGATACGTTGAGGGGGACAGATCCTCATAGGAGACAGATTTTCATGCTACACCGGAACGGGCGCGGGAACACGACGAGAGGAACGCGCGGAGCAAAGGTAAGTGAATTGACACAGGGGGGACTTGGGGACTTAATATGGGGGATGAATTACTATATGGGGGATGAATTACTATATGGGGGATGAATTACTATGTGGGGGATGAATTACTATGTGGGGGATGAATTACTATGTGGGGGATGAATTACTATATGGGGGATGAATTACTATGGGGGATGAATTACTATATGGGGGATGAATTACTATGGGGGATGAATTACTATATGGGGGATGAATTACTATAGGGGGGATGAATTACTATGTGGGGGATGAATTACTATGTGGGGGATGAATTACTATATGGGGGATGAATTACTATATGGGGGATAAATTACTATGGGGGATGAATTACTATATGGGGGATGAATTACTATGGGGGATGAATTACTATATGGGGGATGAATTACTATATGGGGGATGAATTACTATGGGGGATGAATTACTATGGGGGATGAATTACTATATGGGGGATGAATTACTATATGGGGGATGAATTACTATATGGGGGATGAATTACTATGGGGGATGAATTACTATATGGGGGATGAATTACTATATGGGGGATGAATTACTATGGGGGATGAATTACTATATGGGGGATGAATTACTATATGGGGGATGAATTACTATATGGGGGATGAATTACTATGGGGGATGAATTACTATATGGGGGATGAATTTACATGGGGGATGAATTACTATGGGGGATGAATTACTATATGGGGGATGAATTACTATGGGGGATGAATTACTATATGGGGGATGAATTACTATGGGGGATTAATTACTATGGGGGATGAATTACTATGGGGGATGAATTACTATATGGGGGATGAATTACTATGGGGGATGAATTACTATGGGGGATGAATTACTATATGGGGGATGAATTACTATGGGGGATGAATTACTGTATGGGGGATGAATTACTATATGGGGGATGAATTACTATGGGGGATGAATTACTATATGGGGGATGAATTTACATGGGGGATGAATTAGTATGGGGGATGAATTACTATAGGGGGGATGAATTACTATGGGGGATGAATTACTATATGGGGGATGAATTACTATATGGGGGATGAATTACTATGGGGGATGAATTACTATATGGGGGATGAATTACTATGGGGGATGAATTACTATGGGGGATGAATTACTATATGGGGGGTGAATTACTATGGGGGATGAATTACTATATGGGGGATGAATTACTATGGGGGATGAATTATTATATGGGGGATGAATTACTATGCTTACTATGGGGGAATATTACTATACTTACTATGGATGACACATACACATCATTCATCTACTCTTGGTCCGGCCCCCGGGTCCAATATATGAACCCATTGCGGCCCTCAAGTCAAAAAGTTTGCCCACCCCTGGCATAGATACTGCAATTTATGCCATTTTTTTGCTATACAGCGCTGCGCTAGTTTAACGGACAATTGCGCGGTCATGCAATACGGTACATAAATGAAATTTACATCCTTTTTTTCCCTACAAATTGAGCTTTCTTTCGGTGGTATTTGAACGCCTGTGCGGTTTTTATTTTTTGAGCTATAAAAAAAAAGGCTGACAATTTTGAGGAAAAAAAACAGTATTTTGGACTTTTTGCTATAAAACATGTCCAGTAAAAAAAAATTAAAAAATCAAATTTAGTCATAAATTTCTGCCAAAATGCATTCTGAAACATGTCTTTGCTACAAAAAACCCAATACGTGTAAATTAATTGGTTTATGTGAAAGTTATAGCGTTTACAAATGGCGGGAAAGATACTGGGATTTTTAGTTTTTTTTTATACTAATAATGGCGGTGATCAGCGACTTATGGTGGGACTGCGGGACTGCAGCGGACATTTTGACATTGGGGGGTACTGACTTGGGGTCACTGACATCCCCAGTGACACCAATACATTGATCAGTGCAAAAAAAAAAACACTGACACTGTCCTAATGGCACTGGGGAGGAAGGGGTTAAGTTTATATTTTCAGAGAAAGGGTTAACTGTGTGAGGGGAGTGTTTTACTAGGGGGCGGGGGGGTGTACTGCAGGGAACACCGCTGATCGGGAGAGAGAAACTCTTCTATCCCGATCAGCGTGTCCTGGAGCTGTCAGGGAACTGACAGAAAGCACAGCTACTGCAGCTGTGCCCTCTGTCAGCGTTTGCCGCCGATCGCCGGGACATAGCTGGTAACGATCGTCTGTGACCTGGCGACTGATATCCGCGGCTGTGATCGGCGGGACAGGTAGGGCGGTGGCGCGCCTCGCGCGCGCCCACTACCTGTTTTAAAAACACGTTTTAAAATGTGGTTTTGCCCAGCCATGCCGCCCTGCCACCGTATTTCTACAGTGGCTGGACGGCATGTGGTTAATCACGGGAGTGCTAGACTATTTTAAAAAATGTATACTGAGTCATCATATGACTGTTATAGCAGTGATCAGGGACATTGACTGGCGACAGTGTGTAAAAAATGTTTTAAACACTTTTTTTTATAATTTCTTCCCTCTTTTTATAATGTTTTTCCTTTTTTTTTACAATTCTTTTTAATACTGTGACCAGAGCAGTATAGTGGCATCATATTGGCACTGTACTGCTCTGGGGGAGGTGATCAAGGTTTTTTCTTTTTTACTATGATTGCTGATTGCTCCCAGTATGGGAGGGCCTGCTGTACTGCCTTATCAGTGGCCCTGCCACCCCTGGTGTCACCCCTTTGGCGGGTATCACCTGGGTGCTGTCTACACCATCTGCACCCTCATAGCGACACCACCGACTGTGCATAGGAAGGTGGGCATCGAGCCTATGTGATTAAAAAAATTAAAATGATTAATTTAAAAAAAAGATAATAAAGTGTAACAAAATAACACTACACCCAAGCACTTAAAGCCGTAGTAAACCGCATTTACAAAAAAAAAAGTTTTCCCCAGCAAGGTAATGTCATAATGTGCTAGTATGTATTGCATACTAGCACCTTATGAAGGACTTACCTTAAAACGAAGCCCTCCACTGTCACCACTGCTGAGGCTTCCATCTTCACCCACTCTTCCTTCCGGGTTCATGAACTCCAGCCATCTGACTGGCCGAGCCGTGATAGCGTCACTGCCGCGCATGCATGTGGGAGTCCCGGGCCACGGCACAGTGCTATGCCATTCCTTCAGAGTGCATTAGCCAGCTCTCAAAAGTAGCTGAGGATTGTTTTATTATTTATTTATTTCAGGTACTTATATAGCACCTTCCATTTACGCAGCGCTTTACATATATATTGTACATTCACATCAGTCCCTAACCCTCAAGGGGTGTACAATCTAAGGTCCCTAACTCACATTCATATTCTAGGGCCAATTTAGACAGGAGCCAAATAACCTACCAGCATGTCTTTGGAGTGTGGGAGGAAACTCATGCAGGCACAGGGAGAACATGCAAGTTCCAGGCAGGAGGTTCCATGGCTGGGATTTGAACCACCAACCCTCTTACTGCCAGGTGGAAGTGCTAACCATTTAGCCACTGTGCTGCCCAGAATATGGAATCAGGTCTTATGAAACAAGTTGAGGTTAGGGCAGTGTAAGTATTTTAGAGAAAGTATCTAGAATGGAAATATTTGACTGCTCCTTCATGAAGGATGACATCAGAACTTGATTTGGATCTATCAGGGAAGACGAATGCTATCCTCTGAAGGGTTGAAGCTGTGTTGCCAGATAGTACAACCAAGGTTTAGGGGCCACCAGCTATCATCTCCTCCCAGGAAAGATGTAATGTTTCAAGCTTGAGTCAGGAAGATCTGTCCTTTCAGCTAAGTTCACAGAATAACACACCAATTTTGTGGAACCATTTCCTGGGGATCCAAACAGCAGTATTATGAGTATTATATAGGAGCTAATGCAGCCATATCATTTTTATAAGGCTGCCCTTTTGATGATACTCAAAGGCTACCGGGTCCAACTCTGAGATGTCTCTTTAAACACAGAAAGGAGTAGATTAAATTTGATATAACTTCATAGAGGTGTCTACTCTTTAAAGACTCCATAGCTGAGGATTGCTTTCATAAGGGACCGGGTTTTTTGAAACAGGTTGGGGGGGGGGGGGGGGGCAGCATAAGTATTTAGAGAAAGCACCAGCATCTAGAAGTATTAGACTGTTCCTTCATGAAGGATAATGTCAGAACTTGATTAGGATACATCAGGATAGACGAAGGCCATCCTCTGAAGTGTTGAAGCTGAGCTGCCAGATAGTACATCCAAGGGTTAGAGACCACCAACCCCTTCCTCCTGGGACCGATTTGATGTTTCAAGCTTGATTCAGAGATATCTGCCCTTTCAGATAAGTTCACAGAAAAGCGCATCTATCTTTACGAACCATTTCTTGAGGATCCAAATAGGAGTATTATGGGTAATTTAAGAATTCCATTATATATACTGTCATTTCTAGACAGTATAACTTTCAAGCAAACCAAGTCATATACACTTATTGGGATTTAGTTTTACCAGAGACATGGATCAGAATACATTTTGGCCTAAATGTATAAAGAACATTTTTTCATTATTATTATCATTATTATTATTAATTATTTTTTATTATTGTTATTATTATTTTCATTGTATCAGCAATCAAAGTGTAAAAAAGAAAAAAAAAATCCCTTCTCACACCTCCAGAGTAGTACAATGTTACTATGGTAAGACGCTATAACGTTCACACAAACCACTTATATTCGCTTATTGGAATTTTTTTTGTGACATTAAATCTTTTTCAGTGGAACATGTATTTATTTATTTATTTTTAATAAAGGACTTGTCAAAAACTGTGTTTATATTTTTATTTATTTTTGACTTTTTTGGTGAATGAGTAGGGGTACTACGTTCCCCATGACCAGGGCCGGAGCTTCCATGAGGCAAACTAGGCAGCCGCCTAGGAGTGCAGCCATGGCCGCTTATTTCCCTACTCTATACCATGGCTGGATCTAGGAGGGTGCTGGGATGGGCTTTGGGGGATTTTGGTAAGGTGGGAGGATTTTATTCTGGGAGGAGTAATTTGGAGGGGGTTTACCTAGAGGAGCGATTTGGGAGAATTTGTCCTAGGTGGGGGGATTAAAGGAAAAGGAGTGATTCTGGGAAGGGGGGTTGAGGGAGATTTGTGCTAGGAGAGAGGATTGGGGGATTTGTGTTAGGAGGGGGGATTGGGGGAATTTGTGCTAGGAGAGGGGATTGGGAGGGGGGTCGTGCTAGAAGGGAGTATTGGGGGGGGAGATTATGCTAGGAAATTTGTGCTAGGAGAGGGAAACGGGGGGGTTTGTGTTGGGGGTGATTGGGGGGAATTGTGCTAGGATGTGGGATTGTGAGCGGATGCTGGGGAAGCGGGGGAGGGAGATATGTGTTAGGATAGGGGATTTGGGGGGGAGGAGGATATGTGCTGGGAAGGATAATTTGGAGGGGGTTGTGCTGGGAAGTGGGATTGGAGGTACTTATGCTAGAAGGGGGATCTGGGAGAGAGGATTTGTGATAGGGTGGACAATTTGAGGGGAAAGAGATTGTGTGCTAAGAGAGGTGAAGTAGAACTATAGGCAAAGTTTTATTTTTTTTTGGGGGGGGGGGGTGCAAGTAGCTGGTCTTGCCTAGGGCGCAAAATAGTATAGCACCTGCCCTGCCCATGACATCACTGGCTGCTGAAACATCTCCTAAATGGTGCATGTTTAAGATATTATTTATTATTATTATTATTATACAGGATTTATATAGCGCCAACAGTTTGCTCAGCACTTTACAATATAAAGGGAGACACTACAATTACAACACATTTCAGTACAGAATAGGAGGGCCTTGCTCATGGAGCTTACAATCTAAAGGATTCCTTGTACCTACAGGTAAGCTTTATTATAATATTAGATGTAGGTACATGTGTACCAGCGGTGGTTATTATCACTTTGAAATGTTAATGAAGGATGTTTCGAGCACCTAAGGGACACAGCGACAGGAACGGGATCTAGCAATGTTGCAAGTGATTAAACATGACCCGATCTGTACTGTATGTCTACCTTTGGCCTTATCTCTCTCCATACTTCTAAAGTAAAAGAAATAATAAATGAATGAAAAATAAATACATTTAATTGTAATAAAATACCATGATCCAATCAGCAGCATATCATTTATCATTTATGAGAAAAAAATATCAACGTTACCATCTTTTATCTATTGTCCCCCATTGTCAATAATTTACCAGCCAGCAGGTAAAATACCGCCCTACATGTGAGAATTTCAGGTGACATCAAATGACATGGAAGTCCTCCTGTGCATCTAACACAAAATAATGGAGGCCAGCTGGAGTTGTACATTTTAATTGAATTCAAGTCATTAACTCTAAAAATGTGGCCTTGTCTTTAAGGTAAATAAATAAGTATGTGTTGTATCTCTCGGGTATTCCTGCGGGGATTGTGTGCTGCAATAAGGTCAGAATTTAACAAGAGTAACATGAAAAAAATGGGTCATTCTGTCTCATTAATGTGCAAATTATATGTTTACATGTTGTGAGGTGACAGAGAATGTGGAAGGTGCGTGGGCTGCTTGCGGGGATGGAGGGAGTGTGATCATGCTCTTGGCACTATCAGGGTCCCTGAAAGCATCTATTTAATTCAGTGTCATGTAAACAAAATAAAAAAAAGAAGAAAAAAAAGCTGCAAAGGCAAATGAAATAAAGTCAATCCCATCTATAGGATATTCTAGGAGCCATATCATACTAGTACAGGCGCAGCTGTCACTCTGCTCCATGGAAGTCACGTTACCAAAATCCTGAAGAATCCCATTGGGTAATGGAGTGATGTCTTATTAATTAATTGAGTGAGTGAAGAACAGCCTAGACAGGGTTTTTCAACCAGTGTTCCATGGAACCCCAAGGTTCTTCCAGAGGTTGCTAAGGGTTCCTTGAGCAAAACCTCTCTGCTTGTCAGATAAGTTCCCACTGACACAGTTGATCTATTTAGCCATCTGTAAGAAGGCAATTCTTCCCAATGACCACCAATGTAAGGAGCATTCTTCCCACTGACCTCCAATGTATGGAGCATTCTTCCCACTGATATCCAATGTAAGGAGCATTCTTCCACTGACCACCAATGTATGGAGCATTCTTCCCACTGATATCCAATGTAAGGAGCATTCTTCCACTGACCACCAATGTATGGAGCATTCTTCCCACTGACCACCAATGTAAGGAGCATTCTTCTCACTGACCACCAATGTAAGGAGCATTCTTCCCAATGACCTCCAATGTAAGGAGCATTCTTCTCACTGACCACCAATGTAAGGAGCATTCTTCCCAATGACCACCAATGTAAGGAGCATTCTTCTCATTGACCACCAATGTAAGGAGCATTCTTCCCAAAGACCTCCAATGTAAGGAGAATTCTTCCCACTGACCACCAATGTAAGGAGCATTCTTCTCACTGACCACCAATGTAAGGAGCGTTCTTCCCACTGACCACCAATGTAAGGAGCATTCTTCTCACTGACCACCAATGTAAGGAGCGTTCTTCCCAATGACCTCCAATGTAAGGAGCATTCTTCTCACTGACCACCAATGTAAGGAGCATTCTTCCCAATGGCCTCCAATGTAAGGAGTATTCTTCCCACTGACCATCACACTAATGTATCACAAGTTGTAGATGTAGTCATTTTTAGCGGGGTTTCCCCGAGACCGGAAAGTTCTTTTAAGGATTCCTCTGTGTTGAAAAGATTGAGAAAGGCTGGCATAAAAAGGTGTGTGGACTCTTAGCATTTCTGTTACTGGTGAGTTACTGTATATCTGGAGACACACTGTGTGCCATGGGTGGCCAGTAGTGATGGGCCAAATGTACCTGGGTTTGGTTTGAGGCAAGTTTGCAGACCATGACTAGAGTTAAAGTAAAGTTTGGGTGCCGAATGCAAACCTCTTTGAAACCAATGGGAGTGAGTTGAACATTAAAAGTCAGCTATGTCAATTTCTAAGCCAGGGGTCTCCAAAATTTCTAAACAAAGGGCCAGTATGCTGTCCTACAGACTTCAGAGGGACTGGACTGTGGCAAGTGAGAGAATAAAATGCTCTGGCATCAATGGGAGTAAACAATACCCCATCATTGGTATTAGTGGGAGGAGTGGTGCTCCATTGATGCTATCAGGGGAGGGATTAGTGTGTTATTGTTGGTATCAGGGGAAGGAGTGTCCCATCCTTGGTGTTAGTGGCAGAAATTATGCCCCATTGTTGATGTCACTTGAAAGAATAGTTCTCTGTATCAGTAGGATGAATAGTGCCCCAAGGGCCAGATAAAGGCGAGCAAAGGGCTGAATCCAGCCCCTGGGCCGCAGTTTGGAGACCACTGTTCTAGGCTAATAGGCCCCATAAGACATGTACCAAAGCAAAACCATTTTTTTTAAAATTCAGTTTGCAGAGAACAATAGATTTTGATCATGCTTTAAGATCAACATTAAAACTGTAAATTTCGAAATTCTATTAAATAACGTGTCAAGGGGTGCTCTTAACCTGCCTGTGAAGAGGTACATCTGAACTGTCATCTCAACAAGCAAAACTACAAAATAAAAAAAAAATGCTGTTTAAAGGAGAAGTACAGCCAAAGCTTGTTTGGCTGTACTTCTCCTGTGGATCACAGGAGTGCAGTTTGTTCTGCACTCCTTTGACCCATTTTCAGTCAACAGCGGGCTAAAGTCCTCTGTCGGGTGACGTTGCAGAGCCAGTCCAGGCTGGGGAAAGATACTGACCATTTGGTCAGGATCCACCTAGAAGCCTGGACTGGCCCCTGGCTCAGCCTCTCAGTGATCCACTGAGATCCTGAGCCAGCAGCTCCCACCCCCACAGCCTAGTGTTTCAGTGAGTGCTGGAGGGGGGGGGGCAAAGCAGACAGCCGTGACTGACAGTCACTGCTCTCTGCTCAGAGCAGCAGGAAGAACCAAGCAATCAGCGGTGTCTGCTCGCTCAGTTCCCATCCTTACAGCTTGTGGGGGACAAATGCAGCATTGGCTCAATGCTGCTTCCACCTAGGTAAGTATAATTAAAAAAAAAAATTCTCTTTTATATTGCCAGCAAATTACCGCTTCCAGCTCCCTAAAAATACATACCAGATACATATCCTTGATGAGGGTTTTGGTATGAATGTCAAGAGGGTCCCCAAACAGCAAAAAATGGTTTGGGGTCCTCCCTAAATTCCACACCAGACTCAATTTTAAGAGGGAGCCCAGCTAAGAAAAAGCAAGAAAAAAGGCATATCCCCCCAAGCTAGCTTTTGGGTCACCCACTCCTGAAACCTTACAAGCCACATACCCTTAACATGAAGGAGCACATTGTCCCTGTATTGATGAGGAGTCTCTTTCCACAACCCTTGCCCAGTGGTTGTAGAGGTCTACTGACAGGTGTTTATTGGAATTTATCCTTTTGATGTCATTTGTCATCCTGCTTGATGTCAATATGGCCATGTTTGGTCAGTGATGTCATGCTGCCTCCCCCATTGTCAACATGGTTGGGGATCTCAGTGCCGACAACAATGGCTTCCTTAGCGACCATCAACAGATATTAAGCTGTCATAGATAGTAGCGCTAGAAATACCACTACTATATATCATGTTCTTCTTCACCGAACGTGCTAAAAGTTTGGCATTTGGACAATCACCTAAAAAACTTGGATTTGTGTTTAGACCGAACCTTGAACTCTTCCTAGTGACCATGGTGTCTGTAACTGAACCTATGTATTGCCCAAACAGGACAAAGCAGCAGTTTCATCTAAATGTCCCCCCCCCCCCCCAGCTGTACATATTCACTTTAACTTCCTTTGCTACCTTCAGCTTCAAATATTCAATTTACCATTGCTCCACCCAGATGCACATGCTAACCTTACCTTGGCAACCTCAACTGTACATACCTAATTTATCTTTGCTCCCTCCAGTTCCACATTCTGTCTTGACCTTTGCTTCCTTAGCTGCACATACTCTCTTTACCCTTGCTCCCCCAGCTATACACACTCCAAGTACCTTTGCTTCTTTCAGTTGAATATACTCTCTTTACCCTTGCTCCCCCAGCTGTACACACTCCAAGTACTTTTGCTTCTTTCAGTTGAATATACTCTCTTTACCCTTGCTCCCCCAGCTGTACACACTCCAAGTACCTTTGCTTCTTTCAGTTGAATATACTCTCTTTACCCTTGCTCCCCCAGCTGTACACACTCCAAGTACCTTTGCTTCTTTCAGTTGAATATACTCTCTTTACCCTTGCTCCCCCAGCTATACACACTCCAAGTACCTTTGCTTCTTTCAGTTGAATATACTCTCTTTACCCTTGCTCCCCCAGCTGTACACACTCCAAGTACCTTTGCTTCTTTCAGTTGAATATACTCTCTTTACCCTTGCTCCCCCAGCTGTACACACTCCAAGTACCATTGCTTCTTTCAGTTGAATATACTCTCTTTACCCTTGCTCCCCCAGCTGTACACACTCCAAGTACTTTTGCTTCTTTCAGTTGAATATACTCTCTTTACCCTTGCTCCCCCAGCTGTACACACTCCAAGTACCTTTGCTTCTTTCAGTTGAATATACTCTCTTTACCCTTGCTCCCTCCAGCTGCATAGGTACCATCACCTCTCCAACTGCACATACATTACATTTGCCCCCCAGCTGCACATACTCACTTTCTCTTTGCTCCTCCACTGCTCCATTTGCCCATGGGGGGGTGAATAAAAGGAGTCTTGTGTGAATTCCAAGTCATTCTGGTTGAAACTCACACATGGCTAAAAGATCCTCTCCCAGACCCCGTGGGAGAATGAGATAGGAAGCGAAAGGAGTGAGTCACATGCTCCACATGGAAATAGTGCACAGAAAAGGTTAGTATATTCCAAAGGGGGTAAGTGGCCACTAAATTGAATCTCTTGCCCTGGCTTGCATGGGAAAATTACAGGTTTATTTACAAGTAGGCAATTTCCTGGCCATAGTAGGCATTCCGCCACTCACATTCCCATTACAGCTCTTTGGGAACAACAGGAAAAAAAAAATGATTGGCTATTAATGGCAATAACAACAATTTACAAAATGATTGTTAAATAATGATTTTTTTACTCATTGTGGAACGGAAATCTCCTATACATGACTGCAGAGTAGCCCTTAGCCTAACTATAAATGTCAAACAACTCAAGTTAATGGGCTTAGAAAAAAATGGCAGCCGGAAGACGCAATTAGCTGTGACTGGTTGCGGCACTGCATAATCGGGGGTATTAATCATAGTACCTTCACTCAGTTCAAATGCTTCTAACACACAGGTTTGTATAAGGAGGACATGCAAAGTAGAAAGGTAGAGGAGCAATTTGATAAAAGTGCAGCCCCCACAGGAATTGCTGAGTCCTGAACAAATGATAATGTAGAATTTTATAACTGCAATTTTAGCGTTTGTTATATTTTGCAGCTTTCTCTCATTTTTCTCATACATGTTGCAGGAATATACTGCTGGGAGAGTATTGAAAGATGAAATTGGTGGTTAGAAAATGTATGTGACCCAACTTCCACTGGTGAAAGGGACATTGGCAGGATAGAGGATGTCCAGTATTGATGGCAATAATTCAAATATTTAATTCTCCCCAAATTCCAAAGAAAAACAAGACCATCAAAATTGTGCTTTTTTTGGGCAAAACCTTTAGTGAGTAAGTTGAAGCTGTGACAGACCCAATCAGGACAGGGGCTTTTGGAGAGGACTATGGGCTAGCCTTTTACATACTGAATATGGCCCATGGAGGCGGCAGGGGATTTTGTCTGCTTCCCCAAGTCAGAGCATGGAGGAGAGACAGGTCCTGAAACCCTTTGACTGGCTGGAAGTATCTACCAGGGTTATGTGTCCAGGAAGTCCCCAGAACAGTGGTGCATCTGCGGGAACATTGTGTTGGATGGATCGTGCAGACGCACCTTTACCAGCCGGGAATATGGAACTCTTCTTGGGCATATTTCTTATCTTGCCCCATCCAGTCCTTGGGAGCTGCATAATGCATCATTTTCCCATTGTGCCCCTACTACTACCAGTTTTATACTAATAACTTTTTATACTATTTCTGCTGAAGATGTGCTACTTGGTAACCTAGATCTGAGCTGGATCTGGGGTGGGACCAGGGGTGGACTGACAACTCATGGGGCCCCCAGGCAATAGGGGATCATGGGGCCCCTGTGTCCTTGTCCAAACTCAAAAAAGCCTATGAAAAAGGTATCAGCGGCATTTCATGGGGCCCCCTACTGACCCCGGGCCCTCGGGCAGTGCCCGAGTTTCCAAATTTCAGTCCGCCCCTGGGTGGGACATTTAGAAACAAGTGGTGTAATGTACTTTATGTGTCTGGGGCTGTGAAACTGTTTCTTGGAATCCTGATGGGCATGCCCTGGCTAATCAAGACTTATTGTGGACATGATTTCCAGCACAAAGACAAGGTAGGCAGGGTGGCGAATTCTTGTGACTACTAGCCAAACTGGTAAGACTTGTCTAGGTGCCTAGCTTTAATGAGATTAATGTTTAAAGGTTGCATTGTCATGTTTTTACTTGTATGTTTTATATTATCTATGCTAATATCCCCAAGAGGGATATTCCTTTGGTTGTACCGCAACATCTTGTCTGCGTATGATGCTTGGGGTAAAGGGCTGCTATTAACTATTGGTCTGCTGGAAGGGTTTGAAGGGCAGGAGACACCATTTGGTGGAGGCACCAGTCGGGGTGCCAGGCTGTCCATCACAGAAGCTGAGGTTGCTTTACTGGTTTAATGGGCTTTAAAATGGCTACTGATGGTTGGGGAATCTCTTTTTAACCATCCTGGATTTGTTCTTGTGTCAACAAATGTCCCCGCATTAGCCTTAATTGATTTACATTATTATTTAATACAAACAACTAATAATAAAAAAGTAAGCAATGGTACAAGAAATACAAATACAAAAAAAAGCAAAGAACACTAGTGAAATAAAAAAAGAACAAGTTATTTTCCTTTTTTTCTGAAGCAAATTTTAACTAAGCAATTTATCGAAGCAAAATTGAGAGTTTTGGCTTTAGCACACTGAGGGTAAAAATCAATAATTTTGCAAAAACAGCTTGGCCAAAATCCCTCTGCTCATCCCCAATGTCCACCTAGCTATTGGGATTGGCCTTGTCATGGTTTGCTGAAAAAAATTCTTTCATGTGATAATGCCAACAAAAACTTCAAAGATTTTGTTTTCTTTCAACATTCAATTTCAGTATGAATGTAATTTCTTGAACAAAAACTATGTGCACTGTTAGAAATATAAGAAAAACATTCCATCCTACTCTTCTGAATTTTCTCAATCACTAAACATTATTTCAAACCCAATAGTATGTTCTAGGTATCTAGAACCTGGTTTCAAACTGTTGATGCAATGGCACTATACACCTATCCGGGTCTACAAGATGTTCCCCCCAAATGCTTGGAAATGTACTGAAGATAGGGAGAGGAACCTTGCTCCATGTTTTCTGGTCATGCCGCATGCTCCATGATTTCTGGGCCCAGGTTCCACACATAATTTACTGATTACAAGCTCCCCTGGAACCTTGCTTTCTTTTTGCTTCACCACTATACCATCTCTGGAAAGACCTACAGACGCTCTATTGACACCATGGACGCCACAGTACCAGCTCATGTACGGTTGGTTCTCTTGCATTTGAAACCTTGGACCATTAATTAGAGTTAGCTCACGCTTTTGGATTGTTCTACTGTTTATTTTGTATGGACTATGTTGTGATTAGAGATGAGCGAATCGAACATGACGAAGTGGAATTCGTTCCGAAGATTTGGAAAAATTCTATTCGCGACGAATCCGAAGATTAGCAAACTTCGGATGCACGAATCGAATTTTCCAAAAAATGGCGGCGACATGTGTGGCGACGGAGAAAATGGACAGAGAAGGTGGGGCGGGGATCTCTGGGAAGGCGCGCAGACAAGGCGCGCTGACCCATAATGCATTCATGACATGTGATCGCATTAGCCAATCAGCAGCCAGCCAGCACTGTGTAATGGTGGAGCTATAAATCGCGGCCATCTTAGAATTCTCCATTAGCCTCCGGTCATTCAAGAGAGACAGACCTGTGTGTATTAAGGGACAGAGTTAGGGCCACAGAGACTTTAGGGCCACAGAATCGTTACTCAGGGACACAGAATCGTTACTCA
The DNA here is from genome assembly GCF_062004578.1 of Staurois parvus. NCBI lineage: Eukaryota > Metazoa > Chordata > Amphibia > Anura > Ranidae > Staurois > Staurois parvus. The sequence goes on along the minus strand of NW_028318678.1, from coordinate 2,219,454 downwards.
GGGACACAGAATCGTTACTCAGGGACACAGAATCGTTACTCAGGGACACAGAATCGTTACTTAGGGCCACAGCTATCAAAGAATCGAAAATTTAAAGTGACATACACCCTTTTTCTTTTTGGTGGCTGTCGTGCACAGTTGGTGCTGCAGTTTGCCGATTGTGCAAAATAAACTAACTTTCTGCTTCACAACCACTATTGTACGTTCAAAGAGTTAAATCCATTTACACGCCGGCTGGCGGAAATATTTTTTGGGTGATTAGTGCATTCCAGTGACACAAACGTACAGTTTCCAGCCAACGGCAAGCTGCAATTGACCGATTGTGCTAAATAAACTGACTTTCTGCTTCACAACCACTATTGTACGTTCAAAGAGTTAGATCCATTTACACGCCGGGTGGCGGTAATATTTTTTGGGTGATTAGTGCATTCCAGTGACATAAACGTACAGTTTCCAGCCAACGGCAAGCTGCAATTGACCGATTGTGCTAAATAAACTGACTTTCTGCTTCACAACCACTATTGTACGTTCAAAGAGTTAAATCCATTTACACGCCGGCTGGCGGTAATATTTTTTGGGTGATTAGTGCATTCCAGTGACAGAAACGTACAGTTTCCAGCCAACGGCAAGCTGCAATTGACCGATTGTGTACAATAAACTGACTTTCTGCTTCACAACCACTATTGTACGTTCAAAGAGTTAGATCCATTTACACGCCGGGTGGCGGTAATATTTTTTGGGTGATTAGTGCATTCCAGTGACATAAACGTACAGTTTCCAGCCAACGGCAAGCTGCAATTGACCGATTGTGCTAAATAAACTGACTTTCTGCTTCACAACCACTAATGTACGTTCAAAGAGTTAGATCCATTTACACGCCGGGTGGCGGTAATATTTTTTGGGTGATTAGTGCATTCCAGTGACATAAACGTACAGTTTCCAGCCAACGGCAAGCTGCAATTGACCGATTGTGCTAAATAAACTGACTTTCTGCTTCACAACCACTATTGTATGTTCAAAGAGTTAAATCCATTTACACGCCGGCTGGCGGTAATATTTTTTGGGTGATTAGTGCATTCCAGTGACATAAACGCACAGTTTCCAGCCAACGGCAAGCTGCAATTGACCGATTGTGCTAAATAAACTGACTTTCTGCTTCACAACCACTATTGTACGTTCAAAGAGTTAAATCCATTTACACGCCAGCTGGCGGTAATATTTTTTGGGTGATTAGTGCATTCCAGTGACATAAACGTACAGTTTCCAGCCAACGGCAAGCTGCAATTGACCGATTGTGTACAATAAACTGACTTTCTGCTTCACAACCACTATTGTACGTTCAAAGAGTTAGATCCATTTACACGCCGGGTGGCGGTAATATTTTTTGGGTGATTAGTGCATTCCAGTGACATAAACGTACAGTTTCCAGCCAACGGCAAGCTGCAATTGACCGATTGTGCTAAATAAACTGACTTTCTGCTTCACAACCACTATTGTACGTTCAAAGAGTTAGATCCATTTACACGCCGGCTGGCGGTAATATTTTTTGGGTGATTAGTGCATTTCAGTGACATAAACGTACAGTTTCCAGCCAACGGCAAGCTGCAATTGACCGATTGTGCTAAATAAACTGACTTTCTGCTTCACAACCACTATTGTACGTTCAAAGAGTTAGATCCATTTACACGCCGGGTGGCGGTAATATTTTTTGGGTGATTAGTGCATTCCAGTGACATAAACGTACAGTTTCCAGCCAACGGCAAGCTGCAATTGACCGATTGTGCTAAATAAACTGACTTTCTGCTTCACAACCACTATTGTACGTTCAAAGAGTTAAATCCATTTACACGCCGGGTGGCGGTAATATTTTTTGGGTGATTAGTGCATTCCAGTGACAAACGTACAGTTTCCAGCCAACGGCAAGCTGCAATTGACCGATTGTGCTAAATAAACTGACTTTCTGCTTCACAACCACTATTGTACGTTCAAAGAGTTAAATCCATTTACACGCCAGCTGGCGGTAATATTTTTTGGGTGATTAGTGCATTCCAGTGACAGAAACGTACAGTTTCCAGCCAACGGCAAGCTGCAATTGACCGATTGTGTACAATAAACTGACTTTCTGCTTCACAACCACTATTGTACGTTCAAAGAGTTAGATCCATTTACACGCCGGGTGGCGGTAATATTTTTTGGGTGATTAGTGCATTCCAGTGACATAAACGTACAGTTTCCAGCCAACGGCAAGCTGCAATTGACCGATTGTGCTAAATAAACTGACTTTCTGCTTCACAACCACTATTGTACGTTCAAAGAGTTAAATCCATATACACGCCGGGTGGCGGTAATATTTTTTGGGTGATTAGTGCATTCCAGTGACATAAACGCACAGTTTCCAGCCAACGGCAAGCTGCAATTGACCGATTGTGCTAAATAAACTGACTTTCTGCTTCACAACCACTATTGTACGTTCAAAGAGTTAGATCCATTTACACGCCGGGTGGCGGTAATATTTTTTGGGTGATTAGTGCATTCCAGTGACATAAACGTACAGTTTCCAGCCAATGGCAAGCTGCAATTGACCGATTGTGCTAAATAAACTGACTTTCTGCTTCACAACCACTATTGTACGTTCAAAGAGTTAAATCCATTTACACGCCGGGTGGCGGTAATATTTTTTGGGTGATTAGTGCATTCCAGTGACATAAACGTACAGTTTACAGCCAACGGCAAGCTGCAATTGACCGATTGTGTACAATAAACTGACTTTCTGCTTCACAGCCACTATTGTACGTTCAAAGAGTTAAATCCATTTACACGCCGGCTGGCGGTAATATTTTTTGGGTGATTAGTGCATTCCAGTGACATAAACATACAGTTTCCAGCCAACGGCAAGCTGCAATTGACCGATTGTGTACAATAAACTGACTTTCTGCTTCACAACCACTATTGTACGTTCAAAGAGTTAGATCCATTTACATGCTGGGTGGCGGTAATATTTTTTGGGTGATTAGTGCATTCCAGTGACATAAACGTACAGTTTCCAGCCAACGGCAAGCTGCAATTGACCGATTGTGCTAAATAAACTGACTTTCTGCTTCACAACCACTATTGTACGTTCAAAGAGTTAAATCCGGTTTTATTTTTGGGGTGCTTATTGAATTAAAGAGTATGTCAGACAACACGCAGAGGAGTGGCAGAGGAGGCAATGTTTCAGGAGCGAGCAGACGTGGCAGCAGAGGAAGGGGTCGAGGCAGCACTAGTCGCAGCTAGAGGCCAGTGCTCCCGGTGTCATCCAGCGGTCGTGTCTCCACCGACAACCCTGCCGTCATCGATTGGTTGACTCGGTCGTCTTCCTCTTCCCAGGTCACCTCTGACACCTACAGCCAACGGTCGGTGGGTACGTCAGACACAACCGTTAGTTGGCATGGCCCGGGAGCAAGCCCACTGAAATCACGTGTCCTCGACCTGCCCCTGTCCTTTGGTGTTCCCTCACCAAGCGAAGTATCGCATGCTGTGGGCTCAGCCCCACTGTACAGTGAGGAAGAGCTAACAGAGGGCGGTCAGGAACGGGGGGAGACATCCGCCTCTTCAGCAGCCAGGCGAAGAAGTACTGGCGAGGAGAGTGGCTCGGTAGCCGGTCTAGAGACAGGTCTGTCTCCTGACCCACACGCAGCTGAGGGGGCTAGTAGTGACGCGGAGACCCTAATTGATGATGATGAGGTTGATCGCACTTGGCAGCCTCGTCGTCATCAGGCTATTGCTTCCGCATCATCAGGAGAAGAGGGTGCCAGCTTGCCAGCGAGCAAAACAGTCGGTGGGTTGCCCAGGAGGCAGCAGGGTCGCAGCAGTGTCAGTGGAGGCAAACGGCCACGGAGTAGAGCACCAGCTCCACTGCAGCCTACCACCACGGCCAGTAGTGGTGCCGGTGTGCACGGAGGAAGTAGCAGTCAGCCAGTGAGGAGTAGCGGGGGCAAAGTTTCCTACTCGGCGGTGTGGCAATTTTTCGTCAAGCCGCCCGAGGAAGTAAACGTAGCCGTATGTCGACTATGTGGCCAGAAAGTCAAGCGTGGCCAGGGGGCCAATGTTGGGACTACAGCGTTGCGTCAGCATATGCAGCGTCGCCATTCGGTGGCCTGGGAAAACCGTGATAAAGATACGGCGGTTCTGCCTGCCCCAGCCCCCGCTCCATCACCCGCTCCGTTACTTGCTCCGTCACCCGACGTCAATCGCCCTCTATCAGCCAGTCAAGGCTCCAACACCTCTGCTGAGGGGAGTTGTCGCTCGTTGCCATCTTCCGCTCGTTCAGATGCTCCTTCTCCTGCTACTCCTCTTCACGGATTCCGTCAGCAGTCTTTCTTGGAATCCGTTTCCAAGAGACAACAGTTTGCGAGCACGCACCCGACGGTGCAGAAGCTGATTGGTGATGGTGCTGCAGTCCCTCCCTTTCCAAGTGGTGGACTCAGCACCTTTCCGAGAAATGATGGCTTGTGCCGAGCCGCGGTGGAGAGTGCCAAGCCGGCATTTCTTCGACAAAAAGGCAGTGCCAGCCCTGCATTCACATGTAGAAGAGATGGTGGGCCAGTCTTTGAGCATGTCGGTCTCTGCCAAAGTGCACGGCAGCGCAGACGTGTGGAGCTGTAACTACGGTCAGGGACAGTACATGTCATTTACGGCCCACTGGGTGAACGTGGTGCCGGCACAGCCGCACCAGCAACCTGGACAGGTCACGCCGCTTTTGCCTCCACGTTTGCACGTCCTTGGTCCAGCAAAGATGTCTGCCTCTACCACCTCTGCTTCCGCCGTGTCCATAGCCGCCACCCCCGTGCCAAGTCCCATTACCCGACCGGCATATCACATGTGCAGGGCGCAACGGTGTCACGCTGTGCTGCACCTGGTATGCCTTGGCGAACGTAGTCACACAGGGGAGGAACTTCTCAGTGTAATGAGCAGAGAAATCGACAGATGGCTGTCTCCGCGCAAACTGAAAATCGGAACCATGTTGACCGACAACGGAAAGAACATGGTGTCTGCTCTGCGTCAAGGAAGGTTGTGCCATGCGCCATACATGGCTCACGTGTTCAATCTGGTTGTCAAGCGGTTCCTAAAATCCACCATCCCACTGCAAGACATCCTTAAAATGTCACGTAAACTTTGCATGCATTTCAGCCATTCCTACACCGCAAAGCACACCCTCCTTGAGCTGCAGCGGCAGAACGGAATTCCACAGCATCGCCTGATCTGCGACGTTGCAACAAGGTGGAATTCAACCCTACATATGTTAGACCGCCTTTACGAACAGCAAAAGGCCATCACCAATTTCCTGATGTTGCAAGCGGATAAAGGTACTCCTCTGTGTAACTTAGATGTCAGCCATTGGCAGCTCATGCGTGACACCTGCCGCTTGCTCAGGCCCTTTGAGGAGGCCACGCTATTCGTGAGTCGGCAGGACTATGGGATGAACGACGTCATTCCTCTGTTGCACGTCCTGGAACAAATGCTGTTAACAATGGCTGGTCAGGGTGCGGTAGACGTGGCGCACAGATCTCAACGCCACATGACCCCTGTGGGGGCAGGACAGGAAGAAGAGGAGGAGGTAGAGGAGGACATTGGTGCTCAGGAATTATTGAGTGAAATGGGTGGTTTTTCCACTCAGCGGACAGGAGTGGAGGAGCAGGAGCATCTGGTAGAGGAGGAGGAGGAGACAGAGGACCCAGACGCACCGTGGCAGTATGCTGTGGAGATGGAGGCAGGGAGTCCCTCGCATTCCTTGGCACAAATGGCCCATAGCATGCTCGGTTGCTTGCGTAGCGACAGCCGAATAATAACCATCAGACAGAGGGATGACTTTTGGCTGTCCACCTTGTTGGACCCTCGCTACCGTTCAAAAATGGTGGCCTTTTTCACACCTGCTGAGAGGGAGGCCAAAATAAAGTACTATAAAAACCACCTATGTAGTCAGTTGGTCTCTGCCTTTCTGCGCCAACATCCATCCTCAGACACTGTGGGCCCTGTGCGCTCGCGTTCCGCTGCCATGGCAGCAGGGGAGAGGTGGGGTGGTAGGAGCAGTGGCAGCTCCACCAGCAGCGGCTGCCTCAGTCTGCAGTCGATGATGAGTAGCTTTCTTCACCAGCGCAGTGAGGAAACTACTAACCAGCCGCAGCAGCAGCAGCATCAGGTGGACCTGGAGCAGGACCTCAAACAACAGGCTTGGGCCTACTTGGACAGCACCCTGCCAACCGAGGTAGACAATCCCCTTGACTACTGGGCAACGAAACTTGACCTTTGGCCCCAACTAGCTGAATTTGCCCTTGAAAGGCTGTCATGCCCGGCCAGTAGCGTGGCATCGGAGCGCGTGTTTAGTGCGGCAGGAGGTATTGTAACTCTGCGGAGGACACGACTGTCCACCCAAAGTGTGGAGAGACTCACGTTTGTGAAAATGAATCAGGCGTGGATTAGTCTGGATTTCAAACCACCAGTTCCTGACACAACTGACTAAATCCGCCATGAATCATGCCCCAAACATGTTATTAGGGACAAATGGAAGACCTCCACCTGATCCGTACATTTGTATATATATTTTATTGAGAGGCTGCTGGTCGGCCGACTCATGTTTTGCACATTTTTAATGACTTATACTCTGCAGGTCGGGCCCCTCATGAATTGGGGTTTTTAAATTATTTATACTTCGCTGGACGACCGTCACATGAATTGAACCTTTTTAATGACTTATACTCTGCTGGTCGGGCCCCTCATGAATTGGTGTTTTTAAATTATTTATACGTCGCTGGACGACTGTCACATGAATTTAAACTTTTTAATTATTTATAGTCGACCAGTTCCAGACCGATGGAATAGCAATTTTTTTAAATATTTATTTGACACGTGTTGTCCATCTCATCAATGAGGTGGACTGTTTATTTATTGGCCACGGTTTGGCCCCCTCCTGTTTCTTACATTGTTAACTTGTTGTATCGGTCACGGTTTGGCCACATGTTTGGTTGTCTTGTTAAGATTTTCTGTAATGTACACAGTTACGCTTGACTTGTCGACTTTCCACAATCTACTAAGGTATAGCATCGCATCAAAGTTTTTTTTTTTTTTTTTTGGTCTAAACCATTTCTTATAATGTCAATTTGTAGGATACGCCGCTGTAAGGCGACCTACTTTTTTGTCACTGTGTAGACATCTATTTATAGGCCGATGTTTGGCCAGAAAGATATATTTAGTAATAACCTAGCCGTTCAAGCCGCTCACTGAACACCTCGGGAATTGCTTTGTATATCTGTCGCCTTAGGGGCCGCTGTCTGGCGACATCATTTTTTGTCAATGTGTAGACATCTATTTATAGGCCGATGTTTGGCCACAAAAATATATTTAGTAATAACCTAGCCATTCAGGCCGCTCCCTGAACACCTCGGGAATTGCTTTGTATATCTGTCGCCTTAGAGGCCGCTGTCTGAACAGCTCATGAATTGCTTTCTATATGTGTCGCCTTTGAGGCCGCTGGCTGGACAGCTGATGAATTGATTTGTATATATGTACTTATTGTCCGCTGTCCGGACAGCTCATGAATTACTTTTTGTATATAGCCTTCCAAACCACTCTCAGAATAAGTCATGATATTCATGCTGTGTATAGCCTTATAGGCCAATGGTCAATCAAGTCATGATTGTTATAGTGTGTATAGCCTTATAGGCCGCTGTCTTTACAACTTTATAATTCCATGCAGTATATAGCCCTATCGGCCACTTTCTGGCATCCAGTTGCTGTAGCCCCCATCACCACACTGTGCCACGGGCCCCTGTACCGCCTTCTCATACTGCTGCCAGATCCATCCTCTGCCATGTGCGTCTTTGTTGTCTGCTCACGCTGCTGGGTTCCAGTTTTAAACCTAGGCCTGTGTATGGCTTCCGAATACTGCTGCCTCCACCGCCACCCTGCGCCATGTGCCTCTGTCGTCTGCTCACGCTGCTGACGGCTTCCGCTTTTTAACCGAGGCCTGTGTATGGCTTCCGAATACTGCTGCCTCCACCGCCACCCTGCGCCATGTGCCTCTGTCGTCTGCTCACGCTGCTGACGGCTTCCGCTTTTTAAACTAGTCCTGTGTATGTCTTCCGAATACTGCTGCCTCCACCGCCACCCTGCGCCATGTGCCACTTTCGGGTCTCCTCACACTGCTGCCAGGTCCATACTGATTCATGGCCCCCTGTACCGGCTCCTCATGAACGTGGTTCAGCGGGTTTGCATCACTTAACGGCAAATCGTTGACAAATGCTGGGACGTTCAGTGTTGTGCGCATTAAGCCAGACACCAAAGGGCAGCACAGACCTGTTATTACTCGCTCAAGCATGGCTGAACAAAACCAGTCTCTACCACAAATTGGACCCAGACCTGCCCAGGGTCTCGTAACTAGATTGCACGGAGGAGTAGAGTCCGTTATCGGAATTAAATAGACAAAACGCCACACCAAAAAGAGTGGCCATTTCCAACACTTATTCCAGAAAGAGGAACAACCCGTTTCATATACGGCCCGTAGACGTTTCACGTCTGCCACATTCAGTCGATTTAAGAAGCAAGCTCCACTTCCTGTGGTCTCTGACCGTCGATATACCTTTAAGTGTCAGCTTTGAAGCTATATTCCCTCCGGAGCACTGACACTGGTGCCCTTCCGTCAACATGCCTTTAAGTTTCAGTTTTCAACCATATTCCCCACAGAAGCCAAACTCTTGGGTATCCCAGAAGCTGCTCAGCGGGTCAGGGCAATAAAGCTCCCGGTTCGCAGGTTGTTCCGTCTTATGGATGGAAGTACGACGGTATATGATCTTCTTCGCACCCACGGCATCACCTCATAGAATCTCTGCATTGCATCTGCAATCACAACGCTGACTTCCCGGATCGCCACTCAGCCATTGGACTCTTGATAGTCGTCTCCCCACACTGCTGCTGGGGGGACTTTTTAACCTAGGCCTGTGTATGGCCTTCAATTGAAGCTGCTTCCGCTCCGCCACTCTGCCATTGGACTCTTGATAGTCGTCTCCCCACGCTGCTGCTGGGGGGACTTTTTAACCTAGGCCTGTGTATGGCCTTCAATTGAAGCTGCTTCCGCTCCGCCACTCTGCCATTGGACTCTTGATAGTCGTCTCCCCACACTGCTGCTGGGGGGACTTTTTAACATAGGCCTCTGTATGGCCTTCAATTTAAGCTGCTTACGCTTCGCCACTCTGCCATGGGCCCCTGTACCGCCTCCTCTTGCTGCTGCAAGGTCCAGAGTGTGTCATGGGTCCCTGTACGGCCTCCCATTGCTGCTGACTTCATCGCCAGACTCTGCCATGTGCCACTTTCAGGTCTCCTTACACTGTTGGTGGGTTCCATTTTGTGATAGGGTGCTGTATGGCCTTCCATTGCTGCTGCCTCCACCGCCACCCTGCGCCATGTGCCTCTGTCGTCTGCTCACGCTGCTGACGGCTTCCGCTTTTTAACCGAGGCCTGTGTTTAGCTTCCGAATACTGCTGCATCCACCGCCACCCTGCGCCATGTGCCTCTGTCGTCTGCTCACGCTGCTGACGGCTTCCGCTTTTTAACCTAGGCCTGTGTATGGCTTCAGAATAATGCTGCCTACACCGCCACCCTGCGCCATGTGCCTCTGTCGTCTGCTCACGCTGCTGCCAGGTCCATACTGATTCATGGCCCCCTGTACCGGCTCCTCATGAACGTGGTTCAGCGGGTTTGCATCACTTAACGGCAAATCGTTGACAAACTCTGGGACGTTCAGTGTTGTGCGCATTAAGCCAGACACCAAAGGGCAGCACAGACCTGTTATTACTCGCTCAAGCATGGCTGAACAAAACCAGTCTCTACCACAAATTGGACCCAGACCTGCCCAGGGTCTCGTAAGTAGATTGCACGGAGGAGTAGAGTTCGTTATTGGAATTATCTGTGAGGGACTTTTAAACCTAGGCCTGTGTATGGCCTTCAATTGAAGCTGCTTCTGCTCCGCCACTCTGCCATTGGACTCTTGATAGTCGTCTCCCCACGCTGCTGCTGGGGGGACTTTTTAACATAGGCCTCTGTATGGCCTTCAATTTTAGCTGCTTACGCTCCGCCACTCTGCCATGGGCCCCTGTATCGCCTCCTCATGCTGCTGCCAGGCCCGTAATCTGCCATGGGCCCCCGTACCGACTCCTCATGCTGCTGCCAGGCCCGTAATCTGTCATGGGCCCCTGTACCGCCTCCTCATGCTGCTGCCAGGTCCAGAGTGTGTCATGGGTCCCTGTACGGCCTCCCATTGCTGCTGTCTCCATCGCCACACTCTGCCATGTGCCACTTTCAGGTCTCCTCACACTGCTGGTGGGTTCCATTTTGTCATAGGGTGCTGTATGGCCTCCCATTGCTGCTGCCTCCACCGCCACACTGTGGCTCCACACTCTGGTTTTGGCCCCGTGACTGCCCAAATGAGTGAAGTGTGCGGTGATTCTAAGATCGACGGCACTCATCTGCATGTCATACTGACTGACAGTATTATTTCTCTTCCCCAGCAGACTCCAAGGGCATTTAAATTAAAGGTACAGTGTTCTGCACTAATATAAAGGCTCTCTGAAGCCTAGAAACACCCTTTTTATAAGTTAAATTCGCAGCGAATATATTTGGCTCGAAGCGAATTTATTCGGCGAATTCGGCGAATCAGCCAAACCGAATTTTTGAATAATTCGCTCATCTCTAGTTGTGATCTATACCACTGTATGCTGTATCCTCGTTTCGTCTCTATTGACCCTATTGTTATGTGAGGCCTCTGTACTGCAGCATTGTGTTAAATAAAGAGCAGAAAAAAAAACAATAACCATTCGAAAATGTAAAAAACATTTTGAAAAACAAACATTTTCGAACCAAATTCTAGTTGCATACGGCCACTTTAATAGTACTGCTGAACTGCAAGCACCACAAAGCCTTACATTGGTTTTTGCCTAAATAAAAGCCTTAAAAACTAAACCTAAAATGACCATTAAACTTTATATTAGATGTAAGCCCAATTCTTAAATTTTTCTATCAGCTTTGCTATGTTAATGTGGCTTAAAAAGTAATTAGCAACATTTTAAAATCTGCATCTTTCATTGAAATAATATCTAGTGATCCTGCCATGAAGGTCACTCTGCAAGTACGTTCTGTTATATGGTGGTAGCCATGGAAACATTTATAATGGATTATTTGGGATTATTTCCTTAAAATCTGGCCTATATCCTAAAAGTTTGGCTTTCTTCCTTAAAGTTTGGGTTATTTCCTTCAAGTTTGGGTTTCCAGTTATAAGGTGGCAAAGAAAAAATCAAATATGGATTTTGGGGGTTTTCCTTAAAGTTTTCATTTTCTTAAAATTTTAGGTTTTTTCCTAAAAAAATTTTTTTTCTTAAAGTTTGGGTTTTCCCCTTAAAGTTTTTTTTTTTTGGGGGGGGGGTCTTAAAGTTTGGGGGTTTTCCATAAAGTTGTTTTTTTTCCTTAAAGTTTGGTGTTTTTCCTCTTTTTTTTTCTCTTCAAGTTTGCATTGTTTTTTTCATTAAACTTGTGGATTTTCCTTATAGTTTGGTGTTTTTCCTCTTTTTTTTCTCTTCAAGTTTGCATTTTTTTCATTAAACTTGTGTTTTTGCCTTATAGTTTGGGTTTTTTCCTTAAAGTTTGGTGTTTTTCCTCTTTTTTCCTGTTCAAGTTTGCATTTTTTTTTCATTAAACTTGTGGTTTTTCCTTATAGTTTGTTTTTTTCCTTAAAGTTTGGTGTTTTTCCTCTTTTTTTCTCTTCAAGCTTGCATTTTTTTTATTAAACTTGTGCTTTTTCCTTATAGTTTTGGTTTTTTCCTTAAAGTTTGGTGTTTTTCCTCTTTTTTTCTCTTCAAGTTTGCATTTTTTTTTTTCATTAAACTTGTGGTTTTTCCTTATAGTTTTGGTTTTTTCCTTAAAGTTTGGTGTTTTTCCTCTTTTTTTTCTCTTCAAGTTTGCATTTTTTTTAATTAAACTTGTGCTTTTTTCTTATAGTTTTGGTTTTTTCCTTAAAGTTTGGTGTTTTTCCTCTTTTTTTCTCTTCAAGCTTGCATTTTTTTCATTAAACTTGTGTTTTTGCCTTATAGTTTGGGTTTTTTCCTTAAAGTTTGGTGTTTTTCCTCTTTTTTCCTGTTCAAGTTTGCATTTTTTTTTTCATTAAACTTGTGGTTTTTCCTTATAGTTTGTTTTTTTCCTTAAAGTTTGGTGTTTTTCCTCTTTTTTTCTCTTCAAGCTTGCATTTTTTTTATTAAACTTGTGCTTTTTCCTCATAGTTTTGGTTTTTTCCTTAAAGTTTGGTGTTTTTCCTCTTTTTTTCTCTTCAAGTTTAATTTTTTTCATTAAACTTGTGTTTTTTCCTTATAGTTTGGGTTTTTTCCTTAAAGTTTGGTGTTTTTCCTCTTTTTTTCTGTTCAAGTTTGCATTTTTTTTTTCATTAAACTTGTGGTTTTTCCTTATAGTTTGGGTTTTTTCCTTAAAGTTTGGTGTTTTTCCTCTTTTTTTCTCTTCATGTTTGCATTTTTTTATTAAACTTGTTCTTTTTCCTTATAGTTTGGGTTTTTTCCTTAAAGTTTGGTGTTTTTCCTCTTTTTTTCCTCTTCAAGTTTGCATTTTTTTTATTAAATTTGTGCTTTTTCCTTATAGTTTGGGTTTTTTCCTTAAATTTGGTGTTTTTCCTCTTTTTTTTCTCTTCAAGTTTGCATTTTTTTCATTAAACTTGTGCTTTTTCCTTATAGTTTGTTTTTTTTTACCATAAAGTTTGGGGGGGAGGGGTTTCCCTAAAGTTGAGGGTTTTTCCCTTAAACTTTATTTTTTTTCCTAGCGTTTGGGGATTTTCGTTAATGTTCGGGGGTTTTCCCTAAAGTTTTTTTCCCTTCAAGTTTGCATTTTCGATTAAAATTAGTGCTTTTTTCTTTAAAGTTTTTTTTTTCCCTTAAAACAATTTTGACTAAGGATCATCCATATCATAAAAAGAAGTGATCTGAACAGGGGCGGACTGACAACTGATGGGGCCCCCGGGCAATAGGGGATCATGGGGCCCCTGTGTCCTTGCCCAAACTCAAAAAAGCCTATGAAAAAGGTACCAGGGGCATCTCATGGGGCCCCCTACTGACCCCGGGCCCTCAGGCAGTGCCCGAGTTTCCAAATGGTCAGTCCGCCCCTGGATCTGAATACTTTGTAGGGTCAAAAATCTATTTTCCCAGTTTGACAAAGTGACTTTAGTGTCTCCAGGGTTTTTCTTGTGCCTTTCTGTGGCCCCAACCCAATATTATTTGTGAGAGTTCATATTGATAGGTAATTTTCTTTCTCCTTCCTAAATACCTATATAACTGTGTGCAAACCTTCTGTTCCATCTCGTTATCTGTGCCATTTCTTGAAGTGTATTGTTGACCAAATCTATGGAATATGAAATATAATATTTCTCTGATATGATTTGATTAACCTTAATGAGAGTTCTTTGACCAAGAGTGAAAGGTTTAACACAACAACCAAAATTTATTGGTGAATAGTAGGGAGGTCTAAACTAACATACCACAATCTATCTATTTAACAATAAGAAAAAGAGAAACAAAATGTATATGATTCACCCAATGAATTAAAGCATATACTATTCATACCCTAAACCCACAAACAGCAAGACAGACAACACATACAACAATCATGTATACATATAAGTGCCAGAGAAATGTCCTGAGATTTACCAATGGTGTAGCATGGGGGCCCCCAGGATCGGTGTATCTTCTCTCCTGTCTTCCTCCAAAACCTACCCTGATATACACTTATCTCCCATAGACTTGCATGGGGCCATCCCGATTGGTAGAACTATCCAATCCATCTTCCATATCTGACGCATCTCATCCAGGATTGGACAATTTCCCCATCCCATATCGCTTACATAACTCAGCCCCATCCCAGAGCCTCCCCTTTTATTGATAAAATTACATATGCCAGGTCATGGCACCGAGGCGTCTGGATTCAGGCTTTCTCCTCAAAATTCCCTCCATTATTGAGAGTTTGGAGGGAACCTTAGGTCATAGCCTGGTAAAACTACATTCCCCAGATAGCCATCACCATTGCATATCTAAAGAGAGGGTACTTTGAAGTGGCCCTCATACCAACAAAGAGATTTAAATGGCCTGGTCTAGATCGTTATGTGGGCCCCATAAAGTCTGAGATAAGGTAGTTAATTTAGTGGTTGCCCCCTCTCACATAATAGAACATTCCTTGTGGCATGCACATGTTTACACACCAAACATTCCTCCAATACAATACAAAGCTATCTCTACAACTTGATCACTTGTTTCAATGTCTATGTACAACACACCGCTATCAAACCAAGCTCTGATATTTCCAGCTTTGTAACTTGGTTAACATATAGTTAGAAAAATGTCTATTTACAATTGCTGATGAAGATTATACATAAACCCCTCATAAGTCAACAGAATGAAGAATGTATCAGGCTCCCATCCAGCTGGTTAGACGCCATATGTTTTTTTGGCTCGATCTTTATATCAATTACAAGCAATTCCCTTTAATGCTTGAACATGCCAATGCAAATCTGCTGCAAGAGGGATTTCATTCATTCATTTAAGAGAGAAAGCTTTGAATGGCTGGCCAAACGGGGTCTCAATTTCCTTTATACTTGCATTGGTAACATTGGCTGAGGATCGCTAAACCCTTCAACAGAATAGCTGCTCTTTAAATCTACAGCTTGAGTCACCATTGGCTAGAACTATTTGTCAATGATGGCAAATATTTAACCACTTCCAGTCCGGACACTTTCACCCCCTTCCTGACTAGGCCAATTTTTTAGCTTTCAGCGCTGTCACACTCTGAATGACAATTGCGCGGTCATGCAACACTGTCCCCGTATGACTTTTTTTTAGCATTTTTTTGAGACAGATAAAACTTTATTTTGGTGGTATTTATTCACCGCTGGGATTTTTATTATTTTTCTATATAAATTTAAAAGTCAATTTTGAAAAAAAAAGTGTTTTTCTTATAAAATTTTGCAAATAAATAATCTTTCTTCATAAATCTTGGCCAAAATGTATTCATCTGTCTTTTTAGTAAAAAAAAATAACCCAAATTAGTTTATAACCAAAATTTATAATTTTTAAAAAATGTTTTTGACATTTTTATTTTATTTTTTTATATTATTATTTATTTATTTATTTTAACATACTGTCACCCTAGCAGTACAATGTCACCATGGTGGCACTGTACTACTTGTGGAGGGTGATGAAGATTTTTTTTTTTTTACACTGATTGCTTTTACACCCATAAAGGCTGTAAAAGCAATCATTTCTCCTTCTCTCTGGCTGCATTCTTGCAGCCATTGAGAAATACTGTGAGAGCTATGATTGGTCACAGTTTGTCACATGGTACAAGGCTGTTGTGAATAGCTCTGTACCATGTGATATCTGTAATCATTTACCGATTTCACACGTAGTAAGCAATGAGGTCAGAAGTGACATCTTGCTTACTGCTACTCATGTGATCACTGATTGGCCATTTAGTGATCACATGATTGGGACCTCACACAGAGGCCCTGTACAGCAGTCGGTTTTCCGCTATGTCCGCAGGACAGAGCAGGCACCGTATCGTGGTGCTGTGCACTCCCAGGGAGCGCGCACAGGCAGGGGAGCCAGAGGACGTTTATAAACGACCACCCGCCCCTGCATTGCCACCGTCCGGCCATTTATATACATGGGTCCGACGGGAGGTAGTTAAGGAGGGAATCCCATAAATAATGTTTTCTAGCAGTATTATTGTCTCTCATGTAAACAAACCTAAATTTTCATTAAAGGACCCCAAATGTGAAGATCAAACAGGTCAGTTGTCCCTCTTTTGAATCCAGGTTACTATAAAATTTAATTCGAAACTCCAGGCAAAGAGCTAAATACACATATGAAATGCATATAAGGGAGATGCTTCACCTGCCAAAGGGTTTGTGTTTTTGTCCATCCAGTCCTGAGATTTATGCAGCTCTGCCACAAAGCACAGCTCTGTCTGGCAGGGCAGATTACCTTTTTTTCTGCTGAGGTTAGGTAACACCTACAGTCTTGTGGCTTTCATAGCCTGTCTGAGCTTACCTCTCTGTCACTCTGCTCTCTCCTCCTATCACCATGTCCCTTGTAAGCATGAACGCAGCAACACAACTGATTGGCTCCATGTGCCTCCATGTACACTCCCTCGGCCTCAGAGATTCTGCTCTCTCCTGGCTCTCATCCTACCTGTCACAACGCTCTTTCAGCGTTACCTATAATGCTACCACCTCCCCCTCACTCCCCCTCTCTGTTGGGGTCACTCAAGGCTCTGTCCTCGGGCCCCTTCTCTTCTCCATCTACACCTCCTCCCTTGGCCAACTCATACACTCTCACGGCTTCAACTACCATCTCTATGCCGACGACACACAAATCTATCTCTCAATCCCCCACCTCACCCCCTTGGTCTCCGCCCGAATCACACACCTACTGAGCGACATATGTCGCTCCACTTCCTTAAACTGAACCTCTCCAAAACCGAGTTTCTTTTCTTCCCCCCAGCCCGGACACCACCCCCCACTGACTTCTCCATCACATCCAACAATGCCACCATCAAACCCGCCCCGCAGGACAGAGTACTTGGTGTCATTCTGGACTCCAACCTATCCTTCCAGCCCCGAGTCCAATCTTTAACAAGCTCGTGCAGATTCCACCTCCGCAACATCGCCAAAATCCGCACGTTCCTAACTCCAGAAACCACTAAACAGCTCATCCACTCCCTCATCATATCACGACTCGACTACTGCAACTCCCACCTCACTGGCCTGCCTCGCCGCTGGCTATCCCCGCTTCAGTCCATCCTGAATACGGCTGCCAGACTCATTCACCTTTCCAACCGCTCCGTCTCCGCCACCCCCCTCTGCCAATCCCTCCACTGGCTTCCGATTGCGCAACGGATCAAATTCAAAATCCTAACGCTGACGTACAAAGCTGTCCACCATACTGCCCCGAACTACATCACTGACCTAATATCCAAGTACTGCCCAGCACGCACACTCCGCTCCTCACATGACCTCCTTCTCTTTAGTTCTCTGGTCTCCTCCTCCCATGCCCGCCTCCAGGACTTCTCCAGGGTGTCACCCATCCTCTGGAACTCCCTGCCCCAACCCATCAGATTATCACCTACTCTCCTCTCCTTTAGGTGCACCCTGAAAACCCATCTCTTCAGGGAAGCCTACCCCACCCCCTGCTAACCTGCCGACCTCCTCCACTCTTCCTACCACTCCATCCCCCACAGCTATCTCCTCCTGTGCCACCATCCCCTCCCTCCTAGATTGTAAGCTCGAAAGAGCAGGGCCCTCGATCCCCTCATGTTTTGCATTGTATTGGTATTGTTCTGTCACATGTTCTGTCCCCCTTTGTAATGTACAGCGCTGAGCGAACTATTGGCACTTTATAAATACTGTATAATAATAATAATAATAATGTGCTGCTCTTCCCTTCTGAAGTCTGAGCACTGCTGTACAGGCTGAGACCAAGTCAAATTCAGGTACTTTATTAAAATTTAACGTTAACCCCTTAATGTCGGCACCTTTTAAAGGGTTTCTGATGGCGGGAGGTGGGGTGGGGTTTATGATCATGTGAACTCCATGATTGGCTGTAACAGCGGTCACATGAGCGGAAAGCTCCCGATCGCTGCTTTCCGTTAGGTGTCAGAGGCTCCCATGGCGGCACAGGTTTGTTTACATTTGGGCAATCAAATATGCAGCCTCTTGGCATCAGCCCCAACCCACCGAGAGGCCGTATTGGAGGTTAATGTTGTATCTATTATTACCAAGTTGGCTATGTGGCTATGCTCCTGTGTTATCACATTCTGCAATGTCAAGCTAACCAATTGAGAGGGTCGAGAAAAGACCTGGCGGCCTATCTTGTTAATATTTTGTCAACAGAATTCTATGGAAAAGGGCTTTCCAGTGTATCAGAAATAATGCCCAGAGAGCTGGGAGTTGGATACAACTATACGAATATATACAGACATACTATTAATACGGAGATGCATTCATTTGTATCTTTTATATCTGACTGTTCTTCAGCATTAATGCTTCGGGGACAATTTTATTTATATTTTTTTATATCATTTTTTTTTCTTTTTTCTTTACCATATTCATGCAATCTTTGTTTTATGAACACATGACAAAGGGATCACAGAGTATCACGGCTTAACTAAAGAGACAGCAGTAGCAGCCTGCTTTGAGGCTGGCTTTGTCTAATTGAATCTACAACTAGAGTCATCAAATAAGGGAGGAATTGAGCTCTGACTCATTAACTTGGGTGTGCAAATTTGAGCATGGACTGCTGATCTCTAAGAACCTGCTTTTACAGCACAGTGGCTAAATGGTTATCACTTCAGCCTGGCAGTACTGGGTTGGTTGGTTGGTTCGGATCCCAACCATGGCACCTCCTGCCTGGAGTTTGCATGTTCTCCCTGTGCCTGCGTGGGTTTCCTCTGGGTACTCCAGTTTCCTCCCACACTCCAAAGACATGCTGGTAGGTTAATTGGATCCTGTCTCAATTTGCCTTAGTATGCGTATGTATGGATGTGAGTTAAGGACCTTAGACTGTATGCCCCTTGAGGGTTAGGGACTGATGTGAATGTACAATATATACGTAAAGCACTGCGTAAATTGTAGTGTGCTTACAGTGACACCGCCCCATAGTAAAACACTCCCTGCACACAGTTAACCCTTTGATTGCCCCTCATGTTAACCCCTTCCTGCCCAGTGCCATTAGTACAGTGTCAATGCTTTTTTTTAGGGGGGATGTCAGTGACACCAAGACAGTTTCCCCCAGTGTCAGAGTGTCCACCGCAGCCCTGCAGTCCCGCTATAAGTTGCTGATCAACATTAAAAAATTAAAAAAAAATTCCAGTATATATACCGCCATTTGCAAACGCTATAACTTTCACGTAAACCAATTAATTTACATGTATTGGGATTTTTTCTAGGAAAGACACATAGCAGAATACATTTATGATGAAATTTGATTGTTTTAATTTCTTACTTGACATCTTTAATAGCAAAAAGTCAAAAATATTGTTTTTTTCTCAAAATTGTCAGTCTTTTTTTTTTTAAAAGCACAAAAGATAAAAAATACACAGGCGATCAAATACCACTGAAAGAAAGCTCAATTTGTGGGGATAAAAGGACGTAAATTTCATTTGGGTGCAGCGTGGCATGACCGCACAATTGTCAGTTAAAGTAATGCAGCGCCGTAACGCAATAAATGACCTGGTCAGGAGGGGAGGGGTAAATCCTCCAGGGGGGCAAGGGGTTAATATTTTAACATTCATTTTATTGTTATGCTTTGAACAAAATAGACACATTATCCAGATAATTTTTAATTGGGAGTGCAGCACCAGTAGTTTTATTGTATTCCAAGCACAGCAGCCTGTGTATTCATTTCAGCCCCTAATAAAGCTTCGGAGGCAAGGTTCATGGCGCCAATCATATCATATTCCAGTTAATAATGCAGAGTCCTGCCAAGAACGCTCAGATGTATTATGGACGTGTCAGCGAGCAGTGCAGAGCATTGAGAACAGGGACAGAGACAGTCAAATCCCTTCCACCACATCTCTGCTTCCATGAAGGACTGGCAGATATTGACTTGTATTCAGATGACCCAACGTGTTCATCGATTCAATTAGTCAACATAGAATGGAGTGGAAACTTCATCAATATTATATTGGAAAGGTGAGGTCCGTTCATGCTGTCTCAGAAAGAGGAAAGTTGATAGACATAGACTGGGATGGTTTTTTTTAGTGGATGAAGGCGATTGCCTGAGGCTGAAGAATGGAGCAGTTAGCCAAATCAACCAATCAGAATTGATGATCATAGTTGGCGATTACCTGGATGTTAGGTCTCATGGGCATGGGTGTATGAAGTTATTCTCTAAATATGCTGGAATTTTTTTGAGCAGAACTTGGCAGCAAAAACGCCTCTAATGTTGCATATATACACGGGGTTATACACGTATGTCATGGAGCTAAATGCACTCTACTGGGCAGAATATTAACATATTCGGTCATACATGCACGTTTATACATATAGTATGCTGGTAAACTCCCCTCAAAATGACGCTTTGGTGGGGTTCTATATGTCTGCATAAGGTATAGTGTAGCGATGCCGGCTCCATCCCTCTCCTCTCTGTACCCCCAGAGCTGACACTCTATATGTCTGTATACGGTATAATGTAGCGATGCCGGCTCCATCCCTCTCCTCTCTGTACCCCCAGAGCTGACACTCTATATGTCTGTATACGGTGTAGTGTAGGGATGCCGACTCCATCCCTCTCCTCTCTGTACCCCCAGAGCTGACATTCTATATGTCTGTATACGGTATAGTGTAGCGATGCCGGCTCCATCCCTCTCCTCTCTGTACCCCCAGAGCTGACACTCTATATGTCTGTATACGGTATAGTGTAGCGATGCCGGCTCCATCCCTCTCCTCTCTGTACCCCCAGAGCTGACACTCTATATGTCTGTATACGGTATAGTGTAGCGATGCCGGCTCCATCCCTCTCCTCTCTGTACCCCCAGAGCTGACACTCTATATGTCTGTATACGGTATAGTGTAGCGATGCCGGCTCCATCCCTCTCCTCTCTGTACCCCCAGAGCTGACACTCTATATGTCTGTATACGGTATAGTGTAGCGATGCCGGCTCCATCCCTCTCCTCTCTGTACCCCCAGAGCTGACACTCTATATGTCTGTATACGGTATAGTGTAGCGATGCCGGCTCCATCCCTCTCCTCTCTGTACCCCCAGAGCTGACACTCTATATGTCTGTATACGGTATAGTGTAGCGATGCCGGCTCCATCCCTCTCCTCTCTGTACCCCCAGAGCTGACACTCTATATGTCTGTATACGGTATAGTGTAGCGATGCCGGCTCCATCCCTCTCCTCTCTGTACCCCCAGAGCTGACACTCTATATGACTGTATATGGTATAATGTAGCGATGCCGGCTTCATCCCTTTCCTCTCTGTACCCCCAGAGCTGACACTCTGTATGACTGTATATGGTATAATGTAGCGATGCTGGCTTCATCCCTTTCCTCTCTGTACCCCCAGAGCTGACACTCTGTATGTCTGTATACAGTATAATGTAGTGATGCTGGCTCCATCCCTCTCCTTCTCCCTGTTATATAATCTGCCAATGGTGCTGATGCTGCTCCACTCCTCCTTCTCTCCCATTGGGCAGTGCTGTCAATTGATGGTTCAGAGCAATCAGTGTTGGGCTGGCCAGGTCCTGAGGTGGAGAACCTCCTGGAGAACCCAGTTTGGGCTGTGCTCTAAGTGCGCGAACACACCAGCATCATGCAGAATCAGTAGAGCCTCATCCACACCCAGCAACAGTGGATCAATCCTCAGTCTCCTGCCGGGTGCCACTCGTGTCCCTCTTTCCAGGGGATGGCGCCACCCCCGGAAAAATGCTGCCCAAGGCCAATGACTTGTTTGCCATTCAGCAAATATGCCCCTGGCTATCACAGAACCAATCATAGAAGCATAAACAAAATATAAACTGTAGAAGTGTGGCTCAAAGACCCTACAACAATCTGATCCAGTGATTCCAAACACTGGCAGGTGACAGTTACAGAAGGGCCCTTCTTACCCGATTAACTGTGAACAGAAACAGCACACCTCACATTTTACTTGTTAGAGGGCATGTTTTGGGAGGGGACACTGAAGCCTTTCTGACAGTCACAGGATCAGGCGATGTTCTGCTTTACGATTTTCTTTTTCTGTTCACAGTTATAACAAAAAATATTGTACACCTGTAAAATTTTTATGCCCATGTGTATGAGACCTTGTATGGTGGGTACCATTTTTCCAGCTTACAGTTACTGCTTTGTTGCATAACCGCATTTCCTGAAGCATGCCTGAACTCTGTGTGTTTGCTATGCACAACCCCTATTACTCCCAAGAACCTGAAACACGTGTTGAAAACACCCATAAAGTCTGCAAATAGGAGCTGTGACCAGGGGCGGACTGACCATTCGAGCACTTGGGCACTGCCCGAGGGCCCGGGGTCAGTAGGGGGCCCCATGAGACGCCCTTGGTACCTTTCATTGGCTTTTTTCATAGGCTTTTTTGGGTATGGGTGATCCCTTATTGCCCGGGGGCCCCATGAGTTGTCAGTCCGCCCCTGGCTGTGACACTTAATGCACTCCACCCCTCTTTCTCACCTCACCAGGCAGTGTAGGCATTCACATTTCAAAGCTAATCTGAAATTTTAGCTGATGTGAAGGTGATGAAGGTGTCCCATGGGACTGAACTGGTGGAGATTATGATAATAAGACAGGCCCTCCCTCTTGCATAATTAATGCATTTCTAAATGTACAATTTATAACTAGATATTAACATTTATAGGTAATAACATCCGAGATTGTTGATCCATGGAATATCCGATTGCCTCCTGGGGTTCAGAAGATAATTTTTTTCTATGCTGGAGAGAAGGTTAGAGCTTCAGATATCTCCAGGAACATATTTTCCAGACTCTGACTGCTATCACAATGCATAAAGAAAACATGGACCACGGCATATTGTAAAATAAAAACCATCATGCAAACACCGGCAGCACTGTCTTTGAGTTAAACTGTCAGGCAATGGGTACCTCTATGCATTCCCACCAAGGGAGTAACAGAATCCTCTGAGGGTCAGACTCATTCCTTCTCCAGCAGGACTTCTTCCCCTGCCTCACCACCTTGGGTGCTGTACCCTCCTCCACCAAGCAGGACAGTTTCAGGATGATGTGCTAGACCCAAACAGGCTTCGATGGAGATCGAGCTGGAAAGGGGGCTTCTCTTGTACCTCTTGTCCAACACCTCTGGTAGTGATAACACGAGTGTGAGGACACAGAGTGGTGTTTGCAGTAGACCAGGGATTACCAGACAGTAACCAGGAACGGAATATGGTGGCACTTGATCAGCAGATAGGAGAGTAACCAGGACACCAGCCAAAAGGCCATCAACAGCTGGTACAAGAACAACAGACAGAGGCAGAGTAAGGATACAAGCCAGGATAAGTACACAGTCAGGCAGCAAGGTACAGGAATCTAAGACAGGAGCAGAGTCAGAATACAAGCCAAGGTCACAACAGGCAGAAATCCAGAGGCAGGTTGTGCACGGGAAGGCAAATATAGAAGGTCAAGGGATGGGTAAAGCAAGAACTAGCTAAAGACCACTCAGCAATCTGTTCATGTCATAGTCTGTCTGTCGCCAATGCCAGTGCTGGACACGTGCGAACTGTGTTGCCTTCACAGGCTAATTGAATTAAAGTTACTTATATGGGACATGTAGTGTACCACTGTCATCTAGTGGCAAACATGTATGGCAGTTCTCCTCTGGATATGTAAGCTCTCAGACAGGAAGTGACTCTTGGTTTAGGAAGCTCGTCAGCCATTTTAGACTTCTATTAACTGTGGATGCAGTGTGCTTGCTTCTCTCCCAAGGGGCTTGAGACATCATCACCTGTAAGTGCCTTTCTTCTGTGTCATCTGTCATTTATGTTACACTAGTTATTCTATGTATACTGATATGCTGTTATTGTATTGTGTTTCAGTTTCACCTATAAAATAAAGTTGGATTCTTTGGTAGACGACACAAGCAGTGGGCTGCTGTTTGCTGGAGATTCTGACAAGGGTTTAGCTGTCCGTTTAGAGCCACACATAGTCAGTGTTTTGAGAATGGAACAGTGAAAAGGTGAAGCGCAACAAGCCTGGAGATAGGAGTCACCGCACAAACAGAATGAGTCTAAGATCAGGAAGACAGTATAAGGCTGAAGATCAGTCACCCGGGACACATCAAGGCAGGGAGAGCATGCCAAGTGTCCAGCAAGATGATGCACGCTCACACTCGTCTAGATCAGCAAGGTCCAGTCAGATTTCATCAGCAAGTGCCCCTTTTAGCCAGAGCTCGCGCCAAAGCAGAGGCAGCTCGTGTTCAGCTAGAATTCGCTGAGAAAGAGGCCACCATTATAAAAGAAAAATTAGAACAAGAAGCAAAGTTGCATATTCTTCAGCGGCAGTGTGCACCCGCCGCCGCTGCAGCAGAGGCCGCAGCTTATGGAACGGTCTGGAAGTGGGTCTATCCACGAAGGCCCATATGTGCCTGAGAAACCCCTCTCCTCAGTAGAACGCACAAGGAAGTATGTCCAAGAACATTCAAGCAGCAATGCAACAAAACGGTTCCCCAATCCAGAGTCAGCTGAATCTAAACCAAGACCAGCAGAATCCCTGAGTGTACAAAAACAAACCAATCCAGAATCAGCTGAATCTAAACCAAGACCAGCAGAACCCCTGAGCGTACGAAAACAAACCGATGAGGCCAGCAGTACCAGAGCGATTAAAAATGAATCCTTACCACAGCAATCCAAACACCAGAGTACACAAGATGTCACTAAATATCTTATCCGAAAAGAAATGGTTAATTCGGGCTTTCTCAAGTTTGATGACTGCCCTGAGAATTACTGGGCATGGAAGTCTTCTTTTCTGTATGCAGTCAAAGACTTAGGCTTATCAGCAGCCGAGATGCTGGACCTGATGATAAAATGGCTTGGGACGGAGTCAGCAGAACATGCAAGAAGGATGCGCAGGGTACATATATTTAACCCTCCAGCAGGACTTGATATGGCCTGGCAAAGGCTAGAGGAAAGATATGGATCACCAGAGGCAATTGAAGGTGCTCTAATGAAAAGACTTGAGTCTTTTCCCAAGCTAAACAGCAAAGACAACTTGAAACTGCAAGAGCTGGGTGATATTCTTTGGGAAGTCCAGTGTGCCAAAGAAGAAGGCTATTTAAGAGGACTTGCACATTTAGATACCGCCAGCGGTACTAAGCCAATAGTGGAGAAACTACCTCACAACCTGCAAGAAAAATGGGTGAGTGTTGGAGCCAAATACAAAGAAGAATATGATGTCCCCTTCCCCCCTTTCTTTGTGTTTTCTAGATTTGTACAGCAGCAAGCAAGGATCCGGTGTGATCCCAGCTTTTCCTTCATCACCAGCAGTCAACTGCCAAAGGCAGAAAAGCCACTTCGATCCTACAATAGGACTTCAGTGATCGCCCACAAGACAACGGTTCCCTCTGAGGACCCAGGCTGTCCAAGCAGCTACAAGGTAAACACCTTTGAAGGTCCTGACAGACTTTGCCCACTTCATAAAAAGCCCCATCCTCTAAACAAGTGCAAAGGGTTCAAAAGTAAACCCTTCAAGGAAAGGATAGCCTTTCTTAGACAAAACAGCATCTGCTTCAAGTGTTGTGGATCCACTAAGCATCTAGCAAAAGACTGCAAAATACAAGCGGATTGCTCAGAATGTGGCAGTAACAGACACATCACAGCTTTACACCCTGATACATTGCATCAACCACTAGAGGTCGCTGAAGAGCAGAAAGATGAGGGCAGGGAGCAAAAGGATAATTCAGCTACCCCAGTAATGTCCAAATGCACTGAAATCTGTGGCGACAGTACAAGTCCACGCTCATGTGCCAAGATCTGCCTAGCAACAGTGTACCCCACAGGGAAAAAGGAGAAGGCAGTTAAGATGTATGTAGTTCTGGATGAACAGAGTAACAGATCACTGGCAAGGTCAGACTTTTTCGATGCCTTCAACATTACATCAAGTGTTATCCCATACACCCTAAAGACATGTGCAGGAATGATAGAAACTTCAGGAAGAAGAGCTACTGACTTTACGATTGAGTCTCTTGACAAGAGAGTCCATCTCTCACTTCCCATTTTGATAGAGTGTGATATGATACCGGATGATAAAACAGAGATCCCTTCACCAAAAGTAGCCCATCATCATCCTCATCTCAATTCAATATCTCACCTTATTCCAGCTATCCAGACAGATGCCTCTATTCTTCTACTTCTTGGGAGAGACATTCTACAAGTACATAAGGTACGTCAACAAATTAATGGGCCCTTTAATGCCCCCTATGCCCAAAGACTTGACCTAGGGTGGGTCATAGTAGGAGAAGTTTGTCTAGGAGCAGTACATCGGCCTGACAGTGTCAATACGTCAAAGACATCTGTGCTACTGAATGGACGCACATCCCTTCTAAGTCCATGCCAAAACAGCTTTGTTGTGAAAGAAACCCTTAACATCCCAAAACCATACTGTGACTTTCCTTCAAGTTACAATAGAGACATTAGTAGTGGCATGGAGTCTGACACTTTAGGGAACTCAGTATTCCAGAGAACAAAAGATGACGACAAACAAGCAATGTCTATAGATGATCGAGCTTTTCTCCATATCATGGATAAAGAGACTTTCCAAGATGAAAACAACAATTGGGTAGCTCCCTTACCCTTTCCCACACCAAGGTGTTACTTACCCAGTAACAGAGAGCAGGCCTTGAAGCGCCTGAACACACTATGTAAAACCTTGCAAAGAAAGCCTGAAGTGAAAAAAGACTTTACAGAATTCATCAAAAGGATGCTTGATAATAATCATGCTGAAGTAGCACCGTCACTGGATGAAGGTAAAGAACACTGGTATCTGCCAATGTTTGGCGTTTACCATCCACACAAGCCAGACCAAATAAGAGTTGTGTTCGATTCCAGTGCTCAACATGGAGGTGTTTCATTGAATGATGTACTACTGAGTGGCCCAGATCTAAATAACACACTTCTGGGTGTCCTCTTACGCTTCAGGAAAGAGCCTATTGCTTTCACAGGTGATGTGCAACAGATGTTTTATTGTTTCCTAGTGAGAGAGGACCATCGTGACTACCTGCGTTTCCTGTGGTACAAGGATAATGACATAGCTAAAGAGGTGACAGAGTACAGAATGAGAGTACATGTTTTTGGTAACAGCCCGTCTCCTGCTGTTGCCATATACTGCATGCGCAAAGCTGCCCAGAAAGGT
The DNA here is from genome assembly GCF_062004578.1 of Staurois parvus. NCBI lineage: Eukaryota > Metazoa > Chordata > Amphibia > Anura > Ranidae > Staurois > Staurois parvus. The sequence continues at coordinate 2,192,515 of NW_028318678.1, read as the reverse complement.
GCAGAATGTTATGGTCAAGATGCCAAACACTTTGTGATGAGACATTTCTATGTAGACGATGGACTTGCTTCAGCTAACACACCTGAAGGAGCAGTCGACATTCTCAACAAAGCAAAACAGATGCTGGCGGAGTCTAATCTGCGACTACATAAGATTGCCTCTAACAGTAAACAAGTCATGGAAGCTTTCACCGCAGAAGATAGAGCTAAAGATCTCAAAGACCTGTGCCTGGGAACAGACACCCTTCCTTTACAGAAGAGTTTAGGCCTAAGCTGGGATCTAGATAAAGACTGCTTTGTGTTTCAGGTTTCTTTAGCAGAAAAGCCATTCACAAGAAGAGGGATCCTATCCACTGTGAACAGTCTTTATGATCCTCTCGGGTTTGTAGCACCAGTCAACATAAAAGGTAAGGCCTTAGTTCGTGAACTGTCAAGTGGAGAAAGTGAGTGGGATGCCTTACTTCCACAAGAGAGACTCCATGAGTGGGTACAATGGACAGAGTCTTTACAAGCTTTACAATGTCTTCAAATATCCAGATGTTATGTTCCTGTTTCATTGTCACAGGCCTGCAAGAGAGAACTATACATCTTTTCAGATGCCTCCGTTATAGCAATAGGTGCAGTCGCTTACTTGAAGGTAAGTGATGCAAGAAATGTCTGTCATGTTGGATTCGTAATGGGAAAATCCAAACTGAGCCCTAGGCCGGCACATACAATTCCACGCCTAGAGTTATGTGCAGCTGTACTAGCGGTTGAACTGTATGAGCTAGTGAGAGACGATATAGACCTGAGCCTAGATGCTGTGAAATTCTTTACAGACAGTAAAACAGTTTTAGGCTATATCTGCAACACTACAAAGAGATTCTTCTTGTATGTCTCCAATCGGGTGAATAGGATCAGACAAACAACCTGTCCAGAGCAGTGGTTCTACGTACCCTCAGAACAAAATCCTGCAGATTATGCTACCAGGCCTACACAGATAGCTTGCCTTCAGAACTCTATATGGTTTTTCGGTACACCTTTTCTGTATCAGACAGCTGTAGATAATCCTGATGACAACAATGTTTATCCTTTAGTGGATCCTGAAGCTGATCCTGAAATTAGGTCAGAAGTAGTAAATTTCAGTACTAAAGCCTTTGACACCAGACTACGGCCGCATTGTTTCGAAAGATTTTCCAACTGGAAGAGACTAAGCAGGGTTATAGCAAAATTAATTCATGTTGCCAAAAGCTTCCAAAAGAAAACTAATGATGATCAACCCGGAAGCTGGGGAGTTTTCCATGAAAGAGTCAGTTTAGAAGAACTTTCACAGGCCAAAACAGTTATAATTTCTTCTGTACAACACGCATGTTTCAGACAAGAATATGACTGTATTGAACAACAAAGCACACTTCCAAAACAAAGCCGTCTTACAAAACTGAGTCCCTTTGTAGATCAAGATGGACTATTAAGAGTAGGTGGCCGTTTATCCTTTGCCACACTGCCAGATGAGAAGCATCCTGTCATCATTCCTCATGATCACCACATTGCTACATTGATCGTAAGATATTATCACAACCAGATAGTTCACCAAGGGCGCCACATAACAGAAGGTGCAATCAGAGCTGCAGGTTTCTGGATTCTTGGTGGAAAACGTTTAGTGTCTGCAATCATTCACAAATGTGTCGTGTGCCGTAAGCTCAGAGGGAGATTGGAAAGCCAAAAGATGGCAGAGTTGCCAAAAGATAGAGTCAATCCTGAACCTCCCTTCACTAGTGTGGGTGTTGATGTGTTTGGCCCCTGGGCAGTTGTAACACGACGAACTAGAGGAGGCAGTGCTGACAGCAAACGCTGGGCTGTTCTTTTCACATGTCTTTCTACAAGAGCAGTGCATATAGAATTGGTTGAGTCCATGTCAGCATCCAGTTTCATTAACGCTCTAAGAAGATTCTTTTCTGTTCGTGGTCCAGCTAAGTTGATTCGCTCTAATAGAGGTACTAACTTTGTAGGAGCATGCAAAGAGCTGCATATATGCTCAAATGATACAGAACTTCTAGACTATCTTCAAGACAAAGGATGCACATGGATCTTTAACACTCCACACTCATCTCACATGGGAGGTGCTTGGGAGAGATTAATAGGTGTAGCTAGGCGCATTTTAGATGCAATGTTACTCCAAGCTAAACCTACTCGTTTGACTCATGAGACTTTGAGTACTTTCATGGCAGAAGTTATGGCTATCATTAATGCAAGACCTTTGGTACCACTATCTACAGATCCTGATAATCCTACAGTTCTTACGCCTGCCATGCTCTTGACCCAAAAGGTAGACTCTTTATCGGCCCCTTATGGGGACTTTAGTACAACAGAACTTCATGTAAAGCAATGGAAACAAGTCCAATGCCTGGCTGATATGTTTTGGAAGAGATGGAGGAGAGAATACCTGTGTACCTTACAAAGTCGCAAGAAATGGACTGAGACCAGTCCCAACGTCAAAGATGGAAATGTTGTTTTATTGAAAGATAGTCAAGAAAGCAGAAACAACTGGCCTGTGGGAATTGTCACAAATACATTGCCAAGTAAAGATGGTAATGTCAGAAAGGTTGAAGTCAAAGTGACAAAACAAGGGACTGCTAAAGTGTATACTAGACCAGTTTTAGATGTCATTGTTCTCCTTTGAATAGCATTTCGGTTGTGTAGCTGGCACAATACATAGCAGAGAGCTCCTCACTGATAGCGTTCAGGCGAAACATTCGCCATTTAGTTAAATTCCATCCTGTGGATTACAATTGGGGTTGGAGATAGTTTGGCCTTGGGCGGCTACTCCAATCCGAAGATGGGTTTATGGACTAAACTATTTCTTCATGTGGGCCATAAGCTTGAAGTACCATAGCCAAAAGACCCTGATATGTTGTGGACTCATGTTTTAGTTTATGTTACCAATCTAGGCCGGAATGTATTTTCTTATGTGTTTTCCCTGTACAGTAGATATGCATGGGTAGTGATATAATATATTATATCAGGCAGGGAGTGTGTTGCCTTCACAGGCTAATTGAATTAAAGTTACTTATATGGGACATGTAGTGTACCACTGTCATCTAGTGGCAAACATGTATGGCAGGTCTCCTCTGGATATGTAAGCTCTCAGACAGGAAATGACTCTTGGTTTAGGAAGCTCATCAGCCATTTTAGACTTCTATTAACTGTGGATGCAGTGTGCTTGCTTCTCTCCCAAGGGGCCTGAGACATCATCACCTGTAAGTGCCTTTCTTCTGTGTCATCTGTCATTTATGTTACACTAGTTATTCTATGTATACTGATATGCTGTTATTGTATTGTGTTTCAGTTTCACCTATAAAATAAAGTTGGATTCTTTGGTAGACGACACAAGCAGTGGGCTGCTGTTTGCTGGAGATTCTGACAAGGGTTTAGCTGTCCGTTTAGAGCCACACATAGTCAGTGTTTTGAGAATGGAACACGCACACATGTGCACATTCCGTTTTGAAGGCACACTAATATGTTCGTGTGTGCCAATGCCTGTCTTGCCGTGAGCCTTTGCTCACAATTATGAGCATGAGCATAAGCATGAAATTGTCTTCTTGTTCCTATATGTACTGGGCACTTCTTACACAACCTAACCAGCACAAACTACTACACACCTCACTGGGCCACAGCCCAAGAAGAGAACTCTCCAAACACTCCTCAAATATTTATATCCTCCCAGCATGCCCCCCTGGTAGTAAACCTCAAAGGGTTGGCCAGGGGAGACATAAATATTCATAACTCAGCATTGCCGCAGCTCCCCCATTTACTGCCAAAAGTGCCAGTGACATCAACTGGTAGCAGCCAGAAACAGCAGAAATTTAGCTAGTCACCTCCACTATTGGCTCCTACCGTAAAAATAGGTTATACAGTTGTCACTAGAACTGGGATAGAGGGGAAATCTTTCCATGTGGACACCTGTTCCAGTGACAACTGTCTAAGAGTGAATTTCCTATCAATTGGAAGAATTTTCATCTCACTTCCTGTTGTATCTCTAGCATAGGAAGTGAAGGGAAATCTCCCAAAAATTACTAATAAAAACCCGATAGGAACTTTAATCCTTCTACACTCTATCCAAAGAAAAAATAAATGGAAGAATACACTTTAACATTGGGATGGGGGGCAAGGGGTGGTTCTGCAGTCTAGCAGGGGGAAGCTCAGACTACTAGTACTGCTTGGGATTTCAGAGCAACAGAAGCAAGATTGTCAGCTCACTGGTGATGAGGTCGGGTTTGGTCCAAACGTGAACCTGAAGGGCAGCTGTCATTCCTGGGCCAATCAGCTGACATTCCCCTCCCCACAGCTGCTTGTACACGTATGGGTGCAAATCCTGTTGCCATCATTGACCCAACAAGGCCACATGGCCATATTAGGTCAATGAAGTCAAGAGTATCCCAGCCCCTTGAAGCGGAGTTCCACTCACTATGTCAAAAAATAAAAGTCAACAGCTACAAAAACTGTAGCTGCTGACTTTTAAAATACGGTCACTTACCTGTCCCTCGGTCCCGGGGTGTGTCCCCCGCAGCCCGTTTCACCGGCCGTCCTGTATTCCAGGAGGTCGGCATCTTTAGTGTAGGCACCCGGCTGTGACAGCTTGAGGCTTTACAGCCAGGTACCCACTGCTCATGCGCGAGTAGCACTGCACTTCATGAATGGTCCTGTAGTCTTCTGGAAACTGTCATGTGTCCCAAAAGGCTACAGGGAGGGAGGGTAGGGAGCACACCTTCTGTTGGCGATCGGACCGGAAGTGGGAGCAAGTACCTGTCAAATTTGGGTACCCTCTCCCCCCTGCCCCCCAAAGGTGCCAATCCTTAATGGGGAGCAGTCCTTAAAGCGGAACTTCCCCTTTTGGGTGGAGCTCCGCTTTAAGGTACATGCCACCTCAGGGTGGGGAATCCCCTGCCCAAAGCTGATTGGCTCAGCACTGACAGCTGACTTCTAGGTTCAGTTGAACATGGGTTCAGACCAAACCCAGAGCCAGACCCAAGCTACATCTCACTACAAGAACTTAGATGCTCGATGGATCCTGGCAGACCAACAAGTATTTTTCTGTCAGCATTTTTAAATAAACAAAATGTAGGGACATATGGATATATTGCAATGATTTACTGAATGTTATTTTTATTTTACCCAGACACGTAATTTAAGTACAAAGTTTGAGCTGGCACAACTCTACCCTGAGTAATGTAGAACAGCGACTCACTATAGCCTTCTCATAAAGCGCATCGAGGGAACATATCCAGAGCAGCCGTCTGTATTGTACGCTTGTCATAATCTAACAAAAGGCCTTCAATACAGGGTTAATAGAGGAGGAAAGCCAACTGCTTGTATCGCTTCCAAGTTTCCATACACCCAAGCCAAATCATTATATCGTTTTTTTTTTTTTTAATCTTTGACCCTGAGAATGACCCTAGACGGATATAATGAGGAACACTGAAGCAATAAGTCTCTGGAGAAGCATGCCTAAAGAAGAGTTTCAGAATTTTTGGGATGTTTAAAAGAACCATGCAAAGGTGAAATATCCCCCATGACAGGACATGTATAATGGTTTTGTATGTATGGTCTTTATCATGGTCAGGAATGAAATATAACTTTTAAAAATAAGAAATATTGCATATTAATATTTCTTATTTTTTAAACAACCAGCAGGTGGAGCTCTCTATTCCTTTTAACGTATTCCAGTCTCTACTAATCTACTTTGTTGATAATATCCTCCTGTTTAAATAACTCGGTAGAAACCTCACCCGAAAATGGACGTTCTGCTTATTCTCCTCCTCCCCCCATCTCTCTTCATTGTAAACTTTTTTTTTGTGGAAATGGGTACTTAGTTGTTATAGGTACCCACTTTCACTTCTGCTCTCTTAACCCCCCCCCACCACCACCACCACCTGCAACCTCCTGGGACATGTTGAAGGTCCCATAAGGCTGCGGGACCATTCAGAAAGCACAGCAATGCTCACACATGGGAAGTGGGGAGTCAGCAGTGAAGCCGCAGGAGGTCACAGCCGCCTTACCACAAGACTGGCAAAGTACCAACCTGGGTGAAGGCAGCACTGGCTGGTAGGTGTCTCTTTATCAAAAGTCAGCAGCTGCGGTATTTGTATTTTTTTTTTTAACAATACCGGAGCTCATCTTGAAGTCCAGACATATAGACGTACTGTAGATTTTTCCCATTGAGGCTGAACGGCTGAACAAGAGAAATCTAATAGATTCCAGAGACTATTTGAATACTCAAAGAATGGTTGTATCTGATAGGATGTAGTCACTGCTTGGCCACCAATTTTCCACCTGGCTCCTTCATTTCTTCAATCACAATATATTAAGCCATCTGAAGATAGAATTTGGATGGTTGCCACGCACAGCTGCTCCAGATTCCAGCATTATTCATTTTTTTTTATGGATATGTACTTCAAGCCAAGCTGGCCCATTGCACATAAGCAAAAAATACCATTCTTGGAGTTCAGCTTTAGAATAATATTCGGTGATCCTGCTATGAAGGTTCTTGTTCATGTATTCCCTTTTATAAGGGGACTTTGTCCTTGTCTCCCAGGCTAATTGTGCTTCCACATCATCACCCCATCGCACAGCCTACCAATGGAGTCTACAAGTGGCCATTTCAACACACATGGTCATTATAGACATGGTCCACTGTTGTCACCATCAGAAAACCCATGCTGATTAATGCCATGCAGCCATCCCTGGAGTAAGACAGGAAGTGGGTCCAAAGCAGCTGCAGGGGATCAGTAGAAGTAAAATATAACAAAGGATTAAAAAAGTTAAAACAAGAATTTATTTTGAAAAAACATTGTTTGTGATAAACACTGCTTTAGCAAACTAAGGGGTTTATTTACTAAAACTGGAGAATGTAAAAACGGGTACAACTCTGCATAGACACCAATCAGCTTCCAGCTTTTATTACCAAAGCTTAACTGAACAAGCTGAAGTTAGAAGCTGATTGGCTACCATACACAGCTCCAGCTAATTCACCAATACATCCCTTTTTTTTGTAAATCTCTCCCTTAAGCTGGCCATACACATGTAGATTTTCGGATGAGAATATTCATACGAAGAGTCCTACGAAAATTCTTTGAACTTTTGGTGAATCGATGGATGTAGTTCGAAAATTGAGGTTAACCTCCCTAGCGGTCTGATTATGTAATTCTTAGGAATAACTCACTGAAATCTGTCCGAACAAGAGTCTAGTAAACATCCCGGGTATGTTAAAATTTGAAACACGAAATCATAAATTATAATTTAATAAATAATCATAAATAATAATATAATAATAAATGTAATTCAATAATATAATCAAACCAAAAACACTGAAATTTGAAATAGAGTGCAAAGTTCGCACATCACTGAGCAAAGTCGCAGAATCGTTTTCAGTGTCTGATGACAAATTTCCCCCACGAATCATTATCACTCAATTCTGCAAGTGGTTCTGATTTACTATCGCTGTTCTCTAGCCGGTCTAAAACCGCTTTTGACCTAAAGGGACGCTTTTTGGACGCCATGGACGTTTCTCAGTTTCCAGGCAGAAAGAACAGTAAAAATGCAGGCAGGGCGCCGGACAAAGCACTCGGGACAAAATGTATGTGAAATGGTTTGATACAGGAATGTTATACTATGTGATTTTAGTGAATTCAGTGAATGTCACTTTTAACATTTTAAAATTTCCCGCCAGTTCTGTCCTCGTACGTCCCGACGTCGCAGGGAACGGAACCCGGAAGACAGATGCTGGCATCGGCCGGAGGACATTCCTGGGGACACTGCAGGGGGGACATCGTGGGAGCGCAGGACAAGGTAAGTGAAGAAGAGATCCCGGAGCAATGCTGCAGTGTATTCCCGAGTGTAGCTCGGGGTTACCACTTGTGGTGCTGAAACTTTACCCCGAGCTACACTCGGGAATACCGCCAGGGAGGTTAAAATTAATGTAATTTCTGAACGATAACCACATATACTGGCCAAAAATTCATTTGAGTGACATAAGTTTTCCCTCCTGCCCCTTTGAATTTTCCCATCACTGCGGTCGAAAACAAGCATCGATTTGGCCCCACTAACGATTATAAAATCAAATGAATATTCTTAAAATGAAAATTCTTGAACAAAAATCTGTACGTGTATGGCCAGCTTAACTGTCAATCAGGGTTTACATCCACTCTAAGCGGTGAACCCTTGTACTATTACAGAGCAAACACCGTCATCTACACCCATTGTACCTTCCCGTCCTTCTCAGCTTCTCACTAAATAACGAGTAAAGTGTGACATTGCTTTGGGAGCCCTATAGACCTTCTTCCAGTGTTTTCTCTCCCTGGTATGTGTACGCCGTAACATGACTGCAAAGTACAAGATAAACTGCTGTTCAGGCTGTTATTGTACAAATTGTTTTTATTCCTCTCTTTTGCATTCTGTACAAAGTGACTGACCTTGGGCCAGATTGCCATTTTAGAATGTATTTATTCCAAGGACTGAAGCTGACTGGTGGTGAACCTACACAAAGCCATCCGGTAATCTGTTAACATTGTTAGAAGGGTCGGGACACGTGGCAGAAAAACATGCTGGAAGAAATGAGCCATTTCTTAAACTGAAAATCTGGTATGTCGAAGAAATGAATAGGGTTGGGCTTGATGTTCGAGGTGAACATAAGTTCGACTCAGACATCGGTCGTTTGTGTGTTCAGCAAACACACACACAGTAAGGGCGTTTGTGTATTGTGATTGGCCAAAGCAATGCACCTGACCACAGGTCAGGTGCAATGCTTTGGTCAATTCCAGCACATGATGACGTCACAAGGGGGAGGGGGTCACCCCACCCTCTTGTAACATCATCACAGTATTTAAGAGTGTCATCCTGGCGCAGCTGTCATATGGCGGGAGTCAGCGTCAAGAGCGGCGGTGGTGGTGGGCATCGTGGTTGACGTTGGATCTACTTCGGGGACATTTTTTATTTCTTTTTTTAATAAAGGACGTGTCAAAGACTGTCTACTGTCATTTTTTACACTACCCTTTTTTATGTGAAGGAGTAGTGGTACCATGTTCCCACATACTCATTCACATAGGGGGGCTGGGATCTGAGAGCCCCCTTGTTAAAGGGGCTTACAAATTCTGCTAAGTACCCCACCCGCAGACCCCCACAACCACCGGCTATGGTTGTAGGGAAGGGGCCCTTGTCCCCATCAACATGGGGACAAGGTGTTATGGGGGGATACCCCCCTGCCCAAAAGCACCCCCATGTTGAGGGCATGTGGCCTGATTTGGTTCAGGATTGGGGGCGCTCACTCATCCCCCCCATTTCCTGATCTTCAGGCATGGATTTTGGGGGGGAACTTCATGCCATTTACAAAAAAAAATTAGTGTGGGGGTACCCCTCAAAATCCATACCAAACCTGAAGGGCTTGGTATGGATGGGGGGGGCCTATGCCGTTTACTCATGCGGTATTTTAGAAGCTGAGCGGTATCTTACCGCAAACTCATACTGCAGTAAGATATTGCTTAGTGAATTGTACCTGTTCAAAGTTTGTGGTTGAATGTTCGACTGCGAACCAAACAGGGGTAGTTTGGCACATCACTAGAAATGAACAGCAAGCAGATAATGCATTGCCAAACACAAGAATCAGGGTTGTATTGAAAGTGATCCTTAGGGAAAAAAATCCTGCTGCTGCTTAAAAGAGCCCCGCCGTGCTCCCATGCCAAACTCTAGGTTGGGTCTTATGATTGGCAGCTCATGCACTGAGCACTGCATTGTGGGAAGCAAAGGAATTGTACCCAGATGGTCACATACCCAGATGTTCTGGGAATTTGGAGGAGTCTAGGCAGTAGATCCCAGGACTGGAAGGCAAGGTGAAGGTAGATGCAGGCAGAGTTCTTTTTCAAGCACCGCTTTTTACAATAACATGCCTCTTATAGATCTTGGTCAGCCAGCCAGTATTGTCACCTGCTGATTAAGCACCCTCTATGGACAGTTTAAAGAATTCCAGGTATGAATATTTTTACATA
>NW_028318678.1:1842500-1877500 GCF_062004578.1 Staurois parvus | reverse complement strand
TCACTTTTGCATAGAAACCAATCAGCTTCTAACCTCAGTTTGTTCAATTAAGCTTTGGCAATGAAACCTGGAAGCTTATTGGTTTCTGTGCAGAAGTGAGCCTGACTCTGCACTCTCCAGGTTTAGTAAAAAAACCCCTCTGTGTCTAGCTCACAACTCCTTACTTATAGCCTTCTGAGACAGGTATACAGCCATCGACACACATTCCGGAGTTACTTGACGATACACAGTCAATCACATTTAGTGGATGGTATGTAGTAGTCCCACGTGAAAGCATTTACAGGACTTTGAATAGCCATCTCTCTCTAATATTCTCTCCCTCCACCCAGGGTCATTAGTTCTCACTGGAATAAGAGCAGTTCACCTCTGCTTTAGAACACTTCTAGCCTCCACCACCATAACAGACAAGATGAACACAGTCAACTCTTCTACAAGCAGGGCTACCTCTCCCTGTCCTCTCCACTTAGCTAACATCTGCATGCTGCTGGGGTCTCTGGCCCCCATGCCCCAACTGCACTAAGGCTCCTCCCAACCAGGCTTATATATGGGCACGGACCAGGGGCGGACTGACCATTTGGAAACGAGGGCCCGGGGTCAGTAGGGGGCCCTATGAGATGCCCCTGGTACCTTTTTCATAGGTTTTTTTGAGTTTGGACAAGGACACGGGGCCCCATGATCCCCTATTGCCCGGGGGCCCCATGAGTTGTCAGTCCGCCCCTGGCACGGACTCACCCGTGACATCACTACAGGAGGGCTCTAGCTAAAAGGGGCCTAGCACCTGATTACACTGCCCTCTGTAACCACACACTATACTGGGACAAAGCCACCTAGTGGCCAACTAGCTAACTACACCTGCTTACATACTAGCCTTTATTGCAGTCAGTTATGAGAAAGAAAATTCATTAGTGTATGATCTTGCTGCACTGCCATTCATCCTACATGAAGCACGCCCCTCACACGCTAAGAACACCAAAGGATGACGGGGCGCATTGTTCTTCCTTTTAAATACAGAACTGTCAGTTTATTGATCTCCTCCTTTATCCACAACTGCCATTTGGCTCTCCTTTTGAAAAATCTCAGCACATAGAATTGGGTTTTGTATTATTTTAGAAAAGGGAATCAGGTGAGTTTTTTGAAGTTTGCTTAAAAAAATCCTTTGCAGTCTATGAAGAAGATCAATTTTTTTTTCTTTTTTGTGAACAAAGCTGATTTTAAAGGTGCCGGTTGACGCGGCAGCATTCAGCTCTGCCCCGAGCTCCTCTTTGTGCTAAATGTAAATGAAAGCTAATGACACCGTAACACGATAATTTCACTGGGAAGTACAGCGTGTTAAGTCTGACTGTTAGTCGAGGATTAAGCCGAACCTTTAAAGAAAGTGAATTAAGTAGCAGTATTCCATTTATGCGGCTCCCTATTGCTTTGTGCTTGTTTTCATTCCCCTACCATAGCCAGACTATTAGCACGGTAAATATTGTCCCCCTTTTTCTCAGTATAATTAATAGGTTCTGCCTTGTGACTCACAGCTTCATAGCAATATGGGAGCGAAGCCGCATTCTGTGCCACCTTCTCCCATTCTCTTCTACTTTCAAAGCCCTTTCTTCCTTCCAGAGAAGCCTTTCATTGCATAACCTGGCATTTAATTATATTTTGCTTTCCAGCTGTGCCATTTGAGCCTTTATTTTCAGGTCATCTTTTCCTAAATTTTGTAGATGTAGATGAAATCCCAAACTGGATGACACCTAGGGGTGTGTATTTATAATACAAAAAAACGACATGTACATTTTGTTCTATGCGAATGCTGGCAAGATCGAATGTTACCAGGCTATTTTTTCTTTAGCCAACTGCAAAAAAAAAAAATGGCAACCGTCCCAACCAATAACCAGCCTTAGCAGCAAGGTGCACATGGAAGGGCAATGCACATCGCAAAACAAACAAATGTTTTTCCAGCAACACTTACCAGCCAGCAGGCACACTGGAGTCAGTAAACAGTCCTTGAGCTTGGTTTTGTTGTTTTATTAATGGGGTCTAGGATGGGGTCTAGGGGTATATGGGATGCCCAAGGAAACTGTAAACTTGAGGACAACTTAGGGCAACTATGTACAAGAAATGTGGACAACAATAGTCTCTCCGCTAAAAGCCTCCTCAGACCCCAGATGAATCCTCCTCTTCACCTAGCTGCCTGAAGGTATTCCCTGGGCAAGGGGACCCAAGAACTGTAGCATTCTTCCTACTGATCATCATTGTAAGGGGCCTTATTCCCACTGGCTGACAGTGTAAGGAGCATTCTTCCCACTGACCACCAATGTAAGGAGCATTCTTCCCACTGATCTCCAATGTAAGGAGCATTCTTCCCATTGACCACCAATGTAAGGAGCATTCTTCCCACTGACCTCCAATGTAAGGGGCATTCTTCCCACTGATCTCTAATGTAAGGGGCATTCTTCTCACTGATCTGCAATGTAAGGAGCATTCTTCCCACTTATCTCAAATGTAAGGAGCATTCTTCCCACTGACCACCAATGTAAGGAGCATTCTTCCCACTGATCTCCAATGTAAGGAGCATTCTTCCCACTGACCATCAATGTAAGGAGCATTCTTCCCACTGGCCACCAATGTATGGCGCATTCTTCCCACTGATCTTCAATGTAAGGGACATTCTTCCCACTGATCTTCAATGTAAGGGACATTCTTCCCACTGATCTGCAATGTAAGGAACATTTTTCCCACTGACTACCAATGTAAGGAGCATTATTCCCACTGATCTGCAATATAAGGAGCATTCTTCCCACTGACTACCAATGTAAGGAACATTCTTCCCACTGATCTCCAATGTAAGGAGCATTCTTCCCACTGATCACCAATGTAAGGAGCATTATTCCCACTGATCTACAATATAAGGAGCATTCTTCCCACTGATCACCAATGTAAGGAGCATTATTCCCACTGATCTGCAATATAAGGAGCATTCTTCCCACTGACTACCAATGTAAGGAGCATTCTTCCCACTGATCTCCAATGTAAGGAGCATTCTTCCCACTGACCACCAATGTAAGGAGCATTCTTCCCACTGATCACCAATGTAAGGAGCATTATTCCCACTGACCACCAATGTAAGGAGCATTCTTTCCACTGACCACCAATGTAAGGAGCATTCTTCCCACTGACCACCAATGTAAGGAGCATTCTTCCCACTGACCACCAATGTAAGGAGCATTCTTTTTAATAAGCACCAATGTAGGGGGAAATCTTCCTAATGACTCACCAGTGTATGTAGACTTCTTCTCCCTGACCACCAATGTAAGGAGCATTCTTTCCACTGACCACCAATATTAGGAACATTCTTCACACAGGCCATCAGTGTAGAGGTACATGTTTCCACTTACCAAGGTAAGAAGGTCCTTCTCTGCCATCCAGCAGTGTGAAGGGCATGCCATTTTTTACATCTCTGTTTATTTTCTGGCTGTTTTTATCATTTGTTTCATTTCTCTATTACCACTAAAAATAATTTAGGTATTTCACATCCCTTATGCTTTCATTTATTCTCATAAATAAGATATAATAATTATGCTTTATTAAATATCACGTACAGATTTGTAAATGTTCCCTCTCGTTCTAATTTGCATGTTCAGGAGTGCAATTAGCACCCATCGACTTTCAATCAATACTCATGCAAGGTTGCCCACCTGTAACGTTGGTTGATGGCAGTAGGAGGTGTGAGGATGACGGTGAGTACTATCTATAGCAATCTGTTAAACTGCATCCAGTCACCTCCCACTTGACCTAATTCCCAGAGCAGGAATTATTAGATCAGTGGTTGTCCAATATATCTTCAAAGTGGAGGAAACCGTGATTCTCCATTCCTGCCATGTACCTGGTGGAGATGAGTTGATGAGAAGCCTTCTCTTGCACCTTCTGTCCAATACCCCCTGTAGTTGGTGACACTGTGTAGCTGGACAAGGAGCTCACAGATGATGAGTACACACACATGCACACAACTGCTTTCAGAAGGATCATACAATAATCTGATCGGCTTTCAGCTTTCGACAACTGTTCACGATAGTTCATGCAACAATATCCGAAGGGACAAGCACAAAAATGTTTCTCGTGTGATAAACAGAGTGCACAATTTTCATTTACTCAGTATAGTAATTGTCCGGAAAAATCAAGAGAGCAGAACCGCTCAGAAAGGAAATTGTACATTATAATACAATACAATACAACACATTACATCACTTCTGAAATTGTATTCTTTTGTACGAGAATTTTTGTAACTTTAATAACCTCTTAATTTTTTATATTATTATTATTATACAGGATTTATATAGCGCCAACAGTTTGCGCCGCACTTTACAATATAAAAGGGAGACAATACAGCAACAATACAGTTCAATACAAGAGGGATAGGAGGGCCCTGCTTCTTGGAGCTTACAATCTAAGAGGGAGGGCTAGTGGTACAAAAGGTAATAACAGTGGGGGATGGACTGGTAGGAGGAGTAGAAGATTCCATTATTAGCTGAGGGTAGGATAGGCTTCCCTGAAGAGATAGGCTTTCAGAGATCGCCTAAAAGTGAGCAGAGTAGGCGAGAGTCTGATAAATTGGGGTAGAGAGTTCCAGAGGATGGGGGAAGCTCTGGAGAAGCCCTGGAGATGAGCATGGGAGGATGACACAAGGGAGCTAGAGAGCAGGAGGTCGTGTGAGGAGCAGAGAGGACGGTTTGGGTGATATTTGGAGACAAAATTGGTGATGTAATTTGGTGCAGAGTTACTTAAGACTAACATGCAACCCCCCCCCAAAAAAAAATGGACAACCATTCGTCTGATATTCTCATGATGTGTACGGGACATAAGCATTGGATGGCGGTCTACAGTTGTGTATACACAGATCCTAGGCATGGCAATACACCAACCTTTTTTTTTAAACAGAAACAATCCATAAAGTTGTACAACAGTTTTCTTGGCTTCCAGTGTCGGTTTTGCATGCACATACATGCTTCCTTGGGGTAGTAGGCCAGTTACTTATACAGTCTTTGCTTCCTGCTTTGCATTGCTACCCAAGCTTGCATTTTACTGCATTTTACTGCATTTTACTGCTTCTTCTCATGATACAAATCCATGAGTCAGCTGACTCATTGAAAACAATGCAACGGTAGTGAACACATTGAGTCTGGTTGCAAGACTTGTACTGAAGGAACAGCTCAAAGATACGAACAACCCAATGGGAAGGCACCCAGCTGGGAACACTCACAGTTCTGAGCAATAATGTAGAGTGGAGCAGGTTCTGATGCACCGACAGTGTCTGTCTCCAAGGGTGGAATGCGGCCTGGCCAATCTGAACCCTATTGGGAAGGATTCCTAGGAAGAATAGCATGTCACTAACGTTTCTTACCACTCTTAACTCTCCCTGACAGATGGTTACCTGTTTCTACACTGTCCACTCGCAAAATGTGTGCCATGCCTGGGAGGGAGGGCTTAAATAGACTCTGCCTGAGCCAATATGGCTGCCAGAGTCACATGTGGTTTAAGCGTCCAACTTGATCTCTTTCCCCATGACCCAGGAAACCGTAGAGGAATATGTTTTTCTTGATTTCTTCTTTCTCCGCAGTGCTGCTGCAGTTGAGCACCACTTACATTGGTATCTGGAAAACCTGTAACTTTGTGTATTTGGGCCAATTGTGTGTTGCGGCCTCTGTTGGACCTAGCTTTGAACCACCTATTGGAGCCTCAGACAACTAATGTTGTATGGCAGTCATATAGTCCCCTTGCCAACGCCCTGCTGACTGTGGAAAGGGAGCAAGGGCTTAGAGCAGGTTTCCACATACCCCCCACTAGCATGGAAACTGGCTTATCACCTGCCCCCAGGGGTAGACGGACCATTTGGAAACTCGGGCACTGCCCGAGGGCCCGGGGTCAGTAGGGGGCCCCATGAGATGCCCCTGGTACCTTTTTCATAGGTTTTTTTGAGTTTGGGCAAGGACACAGGGGCCCCATGATCCCCTATTGAGGGCCGGGGTCAGTAGGGGGCTCCATGAGATGCCCCTGGTACCTTTTTCATAGGCCTTTTTGAGTTTGGGCAAGGACACAGGGGACCCATTATCCCCTATTGCCCGGGGGCCCCATGAGTTGTCAGTCCGCCCCTGCCTGCCCCTATGGGGCACTGCAGGAAAATCACAGGTCCTCTTTATGTTAAGGCACTTTGCAACTTTAGTCCAGTTTTAATGTCCACTGTACAGCCTAATTATGCTTTTCTTGCTGCTTGGAGTTGTCCTTTATCTCAGCAGAAAGTTCTGAAGGTCCTCCTCCTCCTCTCCCAGCTTTGCATATATTTTCTAGATGGTGATATGAAATATGAGGCAGCTCTCTTTACTTAAGCGGATGTATCATTTCCCTGCACATTCCATTATCATGTTTCTTGATTTCTCTCGAAGCGGAATAATCTGCTTTTGTGTTAGAGGTTCTGTCTGCAAATTAGCAGAACTCTCCCTAATGATTGACACGGCTTTTATCTCCGGCCTGTCTTTCCAATCAATTCCTCCATCTCGAGCAGCTCTAATAGACTGGCAGATTACATCACCGCCATGAAAGTCGATAAACTGCAACATGGCAAGCCGTGACTGTAGAACGCAGAGTCGCTGATCGCAAATTGTCTAATATTTATTACCTTAAATTGGTTTAGATCTTTCAAGTGTTTTTTTTTTTTTTTGCTGACAGAACACTTGTGGTTTTGGGTGTGTGAGTGTGGAACCGCAAATTTGTTTTTACAGTAATTGAAGTGTTGGAAAGAGATCTAAGAAAACTCAAAAATGTAATTCCTGTATTTATTAGATATTTTATAATGATGGACCATTCATATCAGATGTCTTAGAAGAAGAGTGTAGCACTACCCCCTTAGGCATTGCAGTAGTTCTGGGCAGGGGTGGACTGACAACTCATGGGGCTCCCAGGCAATAGTTGATCATGGGGCCCCTGTGTCTTTGCCCAAACTCAAAAAAGCCTATGAAAAAGGTACCCGGGGCATCTCATGAGGCCCCCTACTGACCCCGGGCACTCGGGCAGTGCCAGAGTTTCCAAATGGTCAGTCCGCCCCTGGTTTTGGGTCCTCCTATAGTCCTGCACAGCCAGGAGACAGTAACCAGTCCTTGAGCTTTGGTTTGAAGTTTTATTAGGTGATTTGAATTGGGATAGGGTAAGGGGTGTATGGGATACCCAATGGAACTGTGAAGACAACTTCCTAAGATTACAGAGATCCATGACCTAGCCACAAAGTACAGGAAGTGAAGGAGTTAACAGTGATCATGCATGAGTCCGCGTTATGTCCCCATTCTGTTACTAGGAGTGAAGTTACAGGGGTACGCTAGACTGGTGGAGTGGGCACCGGCTCAGACCATCCCTCCTAAGGCAACCACTACTAAAGTCACAGTGTGTACTGATAAGGGATGTTTTAGAGGAACTGAGGTGATTGTAGCCGCATTAGTACCCTTGCGACAGAAACAATTGAGTACTGACGTGATACTTTTTTTATTTGCACTAACATACAATTTTGAGGACAAGCTTTCAGGGTATGTCCCCTTCTTCAAGGTCCAAGCAGTACTCCCAGAGTACGTCCACATATGTGGGAGTCCTGCTGGTTCATGCTTACCATGCAGCAACATGCATCCAAGAGGAATGGAACCTTCCAGTGCAGAGGAAACCCCCTGTTTAGGAGACGTGGGCTGGCATGTAGGCATACCTGGGAACTTTTTGGCAGTTGGTGAGCCTGAATTATTAGGAACAGGAGTGTGGCCAAGGGGTCTGTGCAGGCTGTAGGGGTGGACCTTGAAGAAGGGGACATACCCCAAAAGCTTGTCCTCAAAATTGTATGTTGCAAATAAACAAAGTATCTCATCAGTACTCAGTTGTTTCTGTTAGAGGAACTGAAGTATTTTTACTGCACATGGTGAAGTCGAGGAACTGCCTTAATGTTAGGTCCCAGGCATTGATGAACGCTCTCCACAGGAAAAGGTTCCCCTGCATGCAGGGCGAATATGACCCTGATCACACCGCAGTACCATGTGATTTGGTGCAGAGCATTTTTCAAAAGCAGTACAAGAATTGCACAGGAATACAGATCATGTTTCTGTGCGATTTAGGTGTGAACCAGTCCTAAAGAAAAACTGAGGCTAATGAAGGTTCATTTTCTGGAACAGGATTAGGTCCAGTTAGTAGGAGCTTCTATAACTCCTCTGTCCGTAAGCCATTTAAAGCTGGGGGCCACATGAGTTGTCAGTCCGCCCCTGCCTGCCCCTATGGGGCACTGCAGGAAAATCACAGGTCCTCTTTATGTTAAGGCACTTTGCAACTTTAGTCCAGTTTTAAAGCTGATGCAGCTCTGTAATAATATATCATGTCCATGTCTCCTGCCCTGCAAGACAGGAAAACTAGAACCCAGAGTCCGTCCACATATGTGGGAGTCCTGCTGGTTCATGCTTACCATGCAGCAACATGCATCCAAGAGGAATGGAACCTTCCAGTGCAGAGGAAACCCCCTGTTTAGGAGACGTGGGCTGGCATGTAGGCATACCTGGGAACTTTTTGGCTGTTGGTGAGCCTGAATTATTAGGAACAGGAGTGTGGCCAAGGGGTCTGTGCAGGCTGTAGGGGTGGGCATACCACTTGTGCAGACTGTGGATGGGAGAGCACATTTAATCCATTACTGCCTTGACCCTGGTGTAGTGACCTTGTCTTAACAGCATACCATGGGTAAGCCTTCCCCCTTTCCCTCTCCTATTCTCTCTTGTGCATGGGGCTTCTGCAGGCTGATCTGTTCTAATTTAAGTAGCTTGGCGATAGTTTTGTAGCCCAGTCCAGCCTTGTGTAGGTCTACAATCTTATCTCTTACATCCTTGGACAGCTCTTTGGTCTTTGCCATGGTGGAGAGTTTGGAATCTGATTGTTTGATTGCTCCTGTGGTCAGGTGTCTTTTATACAGGTAACAATTGAGATTAGCAGCACTCCCTTTAGGAGACTGCTTCTAATCTCAGCTTGTTACCTGTATGAAAGACACCTGGTAGCCAGAAATCCTGCTGAATGATAGGGGGTCAAATACTTATTTCCCTCATGAGTATACAAATCAGTGCATCATTTGTTAGACATGCATTTCTTTTGAATTTTGTGTTGCTATTCTGGCTCTCAGTGTTACAATACACCGAACATTCGATTTTTAGACTAATCATTTCTTTGTGAGTGGGCAAACATTCAAAATCAGCAGGGGATCAAATACTTATTTCCTTCACTGTAGTTCCATAAAATGCCACCCCACATTGATCTGGTGCCACAGAGACTCTCCTCTGAGATCTGGGCGCTCTTCTTATGGCAACTCACCCAGGGGCTCTCTGCCTTCCCAATACACCCTTATGTAGGGTGCCCCTCTCATTGCAGAGGCAGGGCTGGAATTTAATTTAAGCAGCTCCGTAGCCAAATCCAACTCATAATCCATAGGAGCATCTTGTGCCCAACCAGGGGAACTACAACAGGTCACATCCATGCCATACCCTACATTGTTCCTTGGCCGGTAGTTGACTAGGGAGGTCTGAAATAAATACCAAACAGCAGACCCTTGGTGACCACCACTTTCTGGTTGACAGGAGTAGGGATGCTGATGTGATTACCCTTGTAAACCAGTCAGTGGCTGAGCCAATGGGAACTTCCAATGGCTTGGAGACCCAATAACTGTATCAGTTAGCTAACCATTTCCTAGTTATCCATGTAGGTTACCTGTGATGGCTGCTCATGCAGTAGCCAGAGAGTGCCAGGGCTATTAAAGAAGAGATACGTATCTAATCTGAAGTGTGTTGGACCTTTTCAGTATCATGCCCCTTCAAGGTGGACTGCTTGCAGTGCCAAGTGTACGAGTTGTCAAGCTGGGGTGTTGTAGTGTGAGCAACCAGATTCCTCCCAGCGCTGCCAGAACTCCTCTGACACCATCAGAGTAGATTAGCCTTGTCATCGGAGGGGGCAGATAAGTGAGACATGCAGTTAAAGGACCACTATCTTAAAAACATTGTTGTGCTCTATTAACAGTACACGTGTATATATACACCTCGTGATAGCATTTAGTTTATCAATCCCTTTTTCAATTCCAATTCCTTAATTTATGTTTTTTCTCAACATTTAGATGCAGACCATTTATTTTTAACTAACACCGATCAAAGTAAAAAGCGTGTATTTTTTTTTTTTTTAGTTTATCACTTTTTTTTGCCTATGGCTTGCATAAAAAATTAAATCATTTTTGCAACACAATATCACAAAAAAAAACTATTAGCTTGTTATTTACCACTTTATGTCCATAGGCTGTTTATAAAGGGCCTTGACTAATGCAGGCCATACATGGGTCGAATTCCAAACAGACTGACCATTTGGAAACTCGGGCACTGCCCGAGGGCCCGGGATCAGTAGGGGGCCCCATGAGATGCCCCTGGTACCTTTTTCATAGGCTTTTTTGAGTTTGGGCAAGGACACGGGGGCCCCATGATCCCCTATTGCCCGGGGGCCCTATGAGTTGTCAGTCTGCCCCTGACACAGACCCTCCCTCAGAATCAGTCTGCAAAGGACATAGTGAAACAAACAGCTACACTGTATCTTCAGAACAGAAACAGGTAGGAATCTGATACAAACTTTTTTTTACAATCCTTGCAATGTACATTGATCACCCAAAGGGGGTCATTTTTTTTTCTCTGCAAAAGTGGAGTTACTCTTTAAAGAAATAGATGGTGAGGCGAATCACAGGAGGCAGGAAAGCATTATCTTCTCCCCAGCAACATCCATGTCAAATGACTAAGCGGATAAATATAAATTTATGTATAAAAATACCCAATAAATTAAGAAGCGTACAGAGATTTTTTTTTAATTGTTTCTCATTCTCGAACAAAAAAAAAAAAAAGTTTTTTTTCGCACCCCCTCCATTTCATGCATAATTTATACAAATCAAATATTAATTTATGCAGATGAGAATGACATTCTTCTCATCCATGCTTAGCTGCAGAGTTCCCATACAGAATGATCCGATTAGGACTATGAATAGCAGTGGCGCTCACTCTTTTCAAGCCGCTGGAGTGAAATTGTCTTGCCATGTCTGTCTGCGCAATTAAATTATCAAATCCCAAGGCTAGGATATCATACTGAGCTATTAAACCGACTTGTATCGCCATTCGCTAATATGATTACAGATGAATTATACTTCATTGTGACTCCATTTCTAATTTGCCTGGAAGAGAATTGTATGACGACGCAGGAAATGGGGCCCTTATTCTCTGCGCCGCGCCTGAAAGGTTTCGCCGTTAAGGGAGAAAGATCATTGGCAGGAAACTGAGATGGGTTAATACGGGGTTAATTGAGATCATGGTGTTGTTCCGTTGCCTCTTTTCATGAGTCTGTGATGCCTGTGAATAAAAAGTTGATGGTTAGTTGGAATTTTGTCTTTAGTTTGTGGTGCACTAGGGTTTTTTTCATGCTTTTTTCTTTATTTTTACCTGGTGGTCCTGCCAGTAACACACTTCCTGTCCAAGGGTAACAACGCTCACTCTACTGTATCAATGAAGGAGCAGCGTTGTCACCCTAGACATGACTACTAATACCTCCTGCTCTCCTCTTCTGCATTACATAGAGGGGAGGGGTTCTATAGTCTTCAGAGATAGCTGGGAACAATGTAAGGTGAGGTGCATGCTTGCCTAGCCTGTGGGGCTAAGTAAGAAGAGATGATACCAGGGGCGGACTGAGCATTTGGAAACTGGGCACTGCCTGAGGGCCCGGGGTAAGTATGGGGCCCCATGAGATGCCCCTGGTACCTTTTTCATAGGCTTTTTTGAGTTTGGGCAAGGACACAGGGGCCCCACGATCCCCTATTGCCCGGGGGCCCCATGAGTTGTCAGTCCGCCCCTGGTTGATACTACTGCTTCCTAATTGCCTGTTTTTTTTCTGGTTTGTTTTTTTTCATTTTTCTGAGTGGCAATTTTATATAGGACTCAACAATTGCAAGGCAAGAGCATGGCTCAAAGTTGTGGTGTGGCCCCTATTGACTTGAAAGGCCAAGCTGGACAGGTGGTGGCCCCTGTCAGCTTGACATGTCGTGGTAAATTTCTCACTGCGGCAATGCAAATGTTCCCATAGTCATGAGTTGTCAACCCACCAGGGGTGAACTGACAACTCATGAGGCCCCCGGGCAATAGGGGATCATGGGGCCCCTGTGTTCTTGCCCAAACTCAAAAAAGCCTATGAAAAAGGTACCAGGGGCATCTCATGGGGCCCCCTATTGACCCTGGGCCCTCGGGCAGTGCCCGAGTTTCCAAATGGTCAGTCCGCCCCTGGGAGGGGGTCACTTTGGCCTTTTTCACCTTGGTGAATAAAGTCCTTCATGTGACACGGCCCTTGGGGTTCATTCACACAGGCGGCCTGGGGACGGGAAAAAGTAGGCAGTTGAGTCGGGTTTTTATTTTAACACCCGACTGACTACCTAAACCAGGACATGCATGGCTCAAAGCTATACACACAGAAATGAAAAGCCCTGTTGCGTTTGATGGACAGTACCGCCGCCAAAACCCGGCTCATCCACATGAATTGGGCCAAGCCGCAACCACCCTGCACCCCTGTGCAATGCAAGCGGTTGTGGTAGAGTGGTTTGCCTTTTTGAGGGTTAAAACAGCCAGAGAGGAGGTGATAGATCAACTCCTAGCCACCTAATCTCTTCTGAAAATCGATCCACTGCAGATTGCTTTTCAGAGGGTGGCAAGAGCTGACTCAGGTCCGGGGAGGACTGGCAACTCATGGGGCCCCCGGGCAGTAGGGGATCATGGGGCCCCTGTGTCCTTGCCCAAACTCAAAAAAGCCTATGAAAAAGGTACCGGGGCATCTCATGGGGCCCCCTATTTACCCCGGGCCCTCGGGCAGTGCCCGAGTTTCCAAATGGTCAGTCCGCCCCTGCAACCCACCACTCTTAGTCACTTGGAGCTCCAGTCTGCCCATCCAGCAGATACTTTTTCATTGACAATTTCAGCATAAGTTCAGTCAATAGGACTCTTCGCCCCCCATGCACACTTGACGTTTTGGTATCTGGCATCGTTAGCTGTGTAAAGTCACGTTAAAAATTTTAGTTTTCCAGCTTTTTTTGCGTTTTTGCATTAGCGTTTAACGGCGTTTTGCCGTGATTAGCAGCATTTTCCCATGTTTTTCCGGGTTTTAGCGTTTTTTCCAAAAACGCCAGTTTGCGGCATTTTTCAGCGTTTGTCCTCATGCACACAACATTTTTACAGCGACTGGATACAAATGGAGAAACAGAAAAAGGGCACACCGACCTAGTGCATTATCGTTTAAAATAATTTATTGAAGAAACAAAATACCGTATTTTTCGCTCCATAAGACACACTTTTTTCCCCCAAAAAAAGGGGGGAAAATGTCAGTGCGTCTTATGGAGCGAATATGGAGCGGCCGGTCCGGTATTTCCACCGCGGCCGTGTCAGAATACCGGGCCGGCCCCTCAGCTCTTCAGCGGGACCTTATGGAGATGACCGCTGACCTTTGGGGAGGTGGAGAGCGGGTACCTGAATTGGACAGGTACCCGCTCTTACTCCTTTGTTCTTTGATCTTACCTGTTCCTCTATCCAGCGGCGCGCTGTCTTCCGGCTTCTGTAGTGTGGGCACTGGGCATGACAGCCGGGTGCCAAGTGCGCATGCGCAAGAAGCGGTGCTTTTTGTGAATGGTAAGGCGGTACCTGGGACACATGACAGATCCCAGAAGCCGCCGGACCAATCACAAAGTGCAAGTGCTTCTCGCTCATGCGCACTGGGCACCCGGCTGTCATGCCGAGCGCCATTACAGAAGCCGGGAAGACAGCGCGCGGCTGGATCGAGGAACAGGTAAGATCAAACAAAAACTCTGCAGAAGTAAGAGCGTGTACCTGTCAAATTCAGGTACCCTCTCCCCCCCCCTCCCCAAAGGTCAGCAGTCATCTGTACTGTCCGCAGTCTCTGGTCATCCCTGTGCTGTCCGCAGTCTCTGGTCATCCCTGTGCTGTCCGCAGTCTCTGGTCATCCCTGTGCTGTCCGCAGTCTCTGGTCATCTCCTGTACTGTCCGCAGTCTCTGGTCATCCCTGTGCTGTCCGCAGTCTCTGGTCATCCCTGTGCTGTCCGCAGTCTCTGGTCATCCCTGTGCTGTTCGCAGTCTCTGGTCATCTCCTGTACTGTCTGCAGTCCATTAGTTCAGAATTTTTTTTCCCTGTTTTCTGCCTCTAAAACCTAGGTGCGTCTTATGGTCAGGTGCGTCTTATGGAGCGAAAAATACGGTAGGTATCATACTCACAATGGACATAATAACACAGGCATGTCAAACTGAACAAGATGTATGATCCAAACAACATCTGAGTCCATACGATGTAACCCTGGGTGACCAACTGCCTAACGCGTTTCGAGGACACAACCTCTTCCTCAGAGCCCTTTTACAGCGACTGTTTTTAGCTTTTGACATTTTTTTTCTACAGCTAGTAAACCCCCCAGCATGTTATCCTAGCTGTCCATGAACACATAGGCTGGAATCCACATTTTGTGGCTGGGGCGTTTTTTGGCTGGAAAAAAACCCCCAGAACTAGTGTGTTTCTAGAGGAGTTTTTTTAGCTGTAAGAACACTATAACGCTGAAAAACGCGACAAAACATAGTAAAACGCCACAAACCGGCGATTTTGAACTTTTTTTGACCAAAATAAATATTTTTTTTGGTAAAAAAAGGCTAAAAAACGCAAACGCTTGAAAATGTCGCTAATTGCGGAAAAACGCCGCTAAACGCTTATGCAAAAACACTAAAGAAAGCAGAGAAACTCAGGTTTTTAACGTGATTTTACACAGCTAATGTTACCGGTGTTATCAAAACGGCCCGTATGCATGAGGACTTTTACAGCTAAAAAACTCCTCTAGAAATCCATTAGTTCTGGGGGGGTTTTCCAGCCAAAAATCATCCCTGCCAAAAAACGTTGATTACAGCCTATGTGTGCATGGACACATAGGGTAACATGCTGAGGGGTTTACTGGCTGTAGAAAAAAACATCAAAAGCCAAAAACAGCCGCTGTAAAAAATGTCCAGTGTGCATGAGGGCTTCCAGGGCAGGTCCTGGCTGTGTCAGTTGAGTTGGCATTGTGTTCAAATGAAGCTTCATGCTAATTTTTCAAGCCAGGCAACCCATCAGCTACTGATACATGACTGTGGATGTGGATGTTCCTCTGCTCTTCAGAACTTTGCTCCGGTTGCCCGTTCTATTATTCACCACAGTTGCCAAATTGAAAGTATCTGCAGTGTAGCCGGCATTTAAAGTGTATGTAAACCCAACCATGAACATCTCTTGTTTGCTTCCATTTGGTCTGTTTAACCCCTTGCCTACAGGGCACTTATACCCCCCTCCTGTCCAGGCCAATTTCCAGCCTTCAGCGCTGTCACGCTTTGAATGACAATTGCGCGGTCATGCAACACTGTACCCATATGAAATTTTTATCATTTTTTTGAGACAGATAGAGCTTTCTTTTGGTGGTGTTTAATCACCTCTGGGGTTTTTTTTTTTTTTCTTAAACAAACCAAAAACCACTGAAAATTGTGAAAAAAAAAAAAGTTTTTTCTTAGTTTTTGTTATACAATTTTGTAAATAAGTGATTTTTCTCCTGTGCGCTAATGAGGCTGCAGTGATGGGCACTGATAGGCTGCACTGATGGACACTGATAGGTGGCACTGATGGGCACTGATGAGGAGGCACTGGTAGGTTGCACTGATGGGCATTGACAGGCATCACTGATGGGCACTGAAAGGCAGCACTGATACATGAAATTGATACATGACACTGATATATGGCACTGATAGGTGGCACTGATAGGCAGCACTGACTGGTACTGATAGGCAGCACTGACTGGCACTGTTAGGCGGCACTGACTGGCACTGTTAGGCGGCACTGACTGGCACTGATAGGCGGCACTGACTGGCACTGAAAGGCGGCACTGATTGGCAGCACTGATAGGTGGCACTGATTGGCATTGATAGGTGGCACTGACTGGCACTGATGTGTGACATTGAAAGGCAGCTCAGATGGGCACTGATATGTGGCATTGATGTGGCACTGATGGGCACTGGCACTGATGAGCACTGACAGGTGGCACTTCTGAGGCCACACTGATTATCAGGGCACACTGATCATCAGTGCCCTGATGATCAGTGTACATGTCCCCTCCGCAGAAAGCCGATTACCAGCTCTCCTCTCCTCTGTCAGCGTGACAGCTCGAGAGGAGAGAAATGCCGATAACCGGCATTTCCGTGTTTACATGTGATCAGCTGTGATTGGACACAGATGATCACATGACTGAGCCAACATCTTTGGCGCTTTCCGTGATCCGCTGTGTCCCTCGGCTCCCTGAGCCGCGCATGCGCAGTGAGAATGGTAGGACGTCATATGACGTCCTATCAGAACGAGAGAACCACCTTGCGCCCGTCCTTGTACTATAGGGCAGGCGGAAGTTGGTTAATATACATTCCATTGAAAGTTTTTGGTTTTATGTGTTTGTACAAAATAAAATGTTCTTGAGTTTAGACATACTTTAAACTCTTACCCCATCATTTGATCTTCTCATTTGCCATACGTGTTCATAGAATGCAGTTATTCAGATTTTCTCTTTGCTACCTTATGATGAAAGACCATATGGCTGAATGAACAGGCCAAATAGATGTAGAACTACCCCCTTAGGAGTCTCTGAGTTTAGGGTCCCCCTTAAGTACTGCACAGCCAACAACATACATTTTTCACATTTTGCACACTGGAGTCAAAGAACAGTCATTGAGCTTGGTTTTGTGATTTTATTAAGGGGTTAAGAACTTGGATGGGGTCTAGGGGTATAGTTGTGCTCAAAAGTTTACATCCCCTGGCAGAAATTGTGAAATTTTGGCATTGATATTGAAAATATGACTGATTATGCCAAAAGATGCTCTTTTATTGAAGGATGATGATCATATGAAGCCATTTATTATCAAATTAGTTGTTTGGCACCTTTTTAAATCATAATGATAACAGAAATCACCCAAATGGCCCGGATCAGAAGTCTCCGCCCCCCGAATGTTTGGCCTTGGTACAGACACACAAGGTGACACACACGGGTTACAATGCCAATTAGAGGTTAATGTCCCACATCTGTGGCCTTTTAAATTGAAATTAGTGTCAGTGTATAAATAGTCAATGAGTTTGTTGGCTCTTACGTGGAAGCACTGACTAGGCTAGATACTGAGCCATGGGGATCAGAAAAGAACTGTCAAAAGTTCTGTGTAACAAGGTAATGGACCTTTATAAAGATGGAAAAGTGTTCACACTGTCCTTTCCTGTCAGCTTAGTGGGTTGGTGGCTGCCTTCAGGCCTTTTGGTGGGCTGGCTCCTTCGCTGCTGCTCAGAATGTCCTCCCCAATAGACGGTGGTACAGTGGAGATCCTCCAGCAAGCTGCCTGTAAGTAGGCCCCCTTCCTGGGACCCCTCCAGCCTTCCTCATTCCATCTTCCACCCAACACTGCAGGCTGCCCTCCAGTGTCTGTGATATTTGAGGGTGGCCTTGGTCACCATGCCCGGCCTCCTTCCAGGGGATTGTCCAAGGTCCCTCACACATGCAGATCTGGGCCTCCTTCCATCCACTCCCCTTGTCCAGAAAGTTCTCCACTCTCTAAAAAGGTGGGAGGGCTCCAGAAAGCCCTGATCTGTTAGAGCCTCTCAGCCTGTCCTGAGGTGACCTTACTTCCAGGCTCACTCATCCCAGGCTGCTATTCAGCCTCTAACAAAATCCTACCTAGCTAAGCTAGAAGCTGTTACATAGACATTCCAGAATTCAATTAGCCAGTTAGGTCCAGCTTAGGTGTTACAGTTAACCCTAAGTTGTTTTAGGGGAATAAGACAGGCAAGGATGAGGTTCTTTGTAGTAGTACTGTATGACCCAACCACAACATTATTGGAAGTCAGAACCTTCCTAATAACTTGGAGTTAGAACCTTCCAAACTCACCAGAATGTTGAGCTCTGGAGCCATAGTGACATGAGCTCTTGACTGTTGGGGCTAAGCATGACTATTGCACCAGAGATAGGCTTGTCCACTCCCCATTACCACCATGACTGTTCCGTACAAACCCCCCTTTCCCCTTAACCCATTATACTTACAAAACCCGACACCAATTTTTGGAGTAAATGGCCAACATGGCCTTTTATTAACAACACAAATTTAAATACACCAACCATTCCTTATAACAGAAACCCAAAGAATTGTTGTTGGTCTTCGAAGGCACCCCAAACAATCCGAAATGCACCTGCGGACAACCATATACACTAGGCCTCCAGCCGCAACCAACCAGCTCGGAGACAACCATACCCTCCGCAGTGCAGCACCTCCACCTTCCAGTTAAACCTTGGTTAACTGGGAATGTCCCTGGGCATCCCATACCACCGAAGGGTCCCACACCATTGTTTTTACCTTCCAAGATAAGAACCGCCTCCAAAGACCAACAACTGCCCAGGAACCAACATAACCCCCCTTTACCTGGAGGGACCCAATCCTCACCAAAAACAGGGAGGGTGGGAGGGAAGCTCTCACTCCTGACTTCCAGCTCCACTGACGCCCCCTCACTGAAACCCCCCACCCTAAGGTGCAGGAAACCCCACCTACTCTCAACCTTCCACCAACCAAATACCCCCACTATCAAAACAAACCCCTTGGATCTGCCTTAACCCTTTCTGTTCCTCCTTCCCCACTCTGGGCCTAGTCATGTATGCCCTGCGCCATTTCTTCTTTCTTTTTTGCTATGGGCATTTCTGGAGAAGGAGTTAGAGTTAGTTTGGAATGTCACCTCCAAGTTAGCAGTCTGTTCGCACATTAATGTTGGATTGAGTGACGTGAATGAATCAACATATGCTCTTGCAATGGAGAACAGGTTTGGTATCTTGGTTGGGCAAGAGTCTAAAGGCGGTTGAGGTATGTTCCACATAGTGTTTCAGTTAGTTATATCTTTGCTCCTCAACAGTCAAGAAGCCACAATCACCTTTATACAAAGAAAAACAACTTTCATAACCGACGTACACAAGGAAAAACAACTTTCATAACCAACGTACACAAGGAAAAACAACTTTCATAACCGACGTACACAAGGAAAAACAACTTTCATAACCGACGTACACAAGGAAAAACAACTTTCATAACCGACGTACACAAGGAACAACAACTTTCATAACCGACGTACACAAGGAAAAACAACTTTCATAACCGACGTACACAAGGAACAACAACTTTCATAACCGACGTACACAAGGAAAAACAACTTTCATAACCGACGTACACAAGGAACAACAACTTTCATAACCGACGTACACAAGGAAAAGCAACTTTCATAACCGACGTACACAAGGAAAAACAACTTTCATAACCGACGTACACAAGGAAAAGCAACTTTCATAACCGACGTACACAAGGAAAAACAACTTTCATAACCGACGTACACAAGGAAAAACAACTTTCATAACCGACGTACACAAGGAACAACAACTTTCATAACCGACGTACACAAGGAAAAACAACTTTCATAACCGACGTACACAAGGAACAACAACTTTCATAACTGACGTACACAAGGAAAAACAACTTTCATAACCGACGTACACAAGGAAAAACAACTTTCATAACCGACGTACACAAGGAACAACAACTTTCATAACCGACGTACACAAGGAAAAACAACTTTCATAACCGACGTACACAAGGAAAAACAACTTTCATAACCGACGTACACAAGGAAAAACAACTTTCATAACCGACGTACACAAGGAAAAACAACTTTCATAACCGACGTACACAAGGAACAACAACTTTCATAACCGACGTACACAAGGAAAAACAACTTTCATAACCGACGTACACAAGGAAAAACAACTTTCATAACCGACGTACACAAGGAAAAACAACTTTCATAACCAACGTACACAAGGAACAACAACTTTCATAACCAACGTATGCACAATGAAAAGGCGTTCCTGCAGAAGTGGCAGTTTATGATGCATCACACTTTCACCCCTCTTGGGAACGCCGAACTACAGATGCCGTCTATTCAACGCAGAGTGAACAATAAAAATACATCCATTTTCCCTTGTTCCCACCGGGCCCCTCCGATGATTAATATCATGGTAATTACTACGCCATTGTTCCCAAACACTGGGGAAACCGTTTCTGTCAGAATGAAATGCGCTGCGAAAAATCTGACATTGTTTGAAAGGAAAATCGTGTGCCACCTTGGAAGGCACGGGCTGCCTGGTAATCGGTATTGTGCAGCAACACACATGCTGATCGTATGAACGGAACAGACAGTGGTGTCATATCTTGAAAACGTTTTGCTGTGTTTGTCAGCCACTTAGAGGCTTGACATGTAGGTATTAAAGCGGGGAACGGGGTCAAGTTTTTATTGCTGTCAAAGTCCCCATAGAGGAGATTTGCCCTTCTTCTGGTGACTACCGTCTCTGCTAAAGACAAGGAGGTAAAATCCAAAATCATGATGATGTCCTCAAAACAGAAAAAGGACATTTTCCAATGTGGGCTCATGTTTTGGGGACAACTTACTAGCAGGCAAATTCCCCTCACTCTGGGAGATTTCCACTAACTTCCTGGGAAGGGAAATTTCCCTAGAGGTACAGAGACTGCAAAAGACAAGGAGGAAAAATCCAAAATCATGATGTCCTCAGAACAGAAAAGAAAGGAAATCTTCCAATGTGGGCTCATGTTTTGGGGACAACTCTCTAGGAGGCAAATTCCCCTCACTCTGGGAGATTTCCACTAACTTCCTGGGAAGGGAAATTTCCCTAGAGGTACAGAGACTGCAAAAGACAAGGAGGAAAAATCCAAAATCATGATGTCCTCAGAACAGAAAAGAAAGGAAATTTTCCAATGTGGGCTCATGTTTTGGGGACAGCTCTCTCTAGCAGGCAAATGCCCCTCACTCTGGTGAATTTCCACTAACTTCCTGGGAAGGGAAATTTCCCTAGAGGTACAGAGACTGCAAAAGACAAGGAGGAAAAATCCAAAATCATGATGTTGTCCTCAGAACAGAAAAGAAAGGAAATCGTCCGATGTGGGCTCATGTTTTGGGGACAACTCTCAAGGAGGCAAATTCCCCTCACTCTGGGAGATTTCCACTAACTTCCTGGGACGTGAAATTTCTCTAGAGGTACAGAGACTGCAAAAGACAAGGAGGAAAAATCCAAAATCATGATGTCCTCAGAACAGAAAAGAAAGGAAATTTTCCAATGTGGGCTCATGTTTTGGGGACAACTCTCTAGCAGGCAAATTCCCCTCACTCTGGGAGATTTCCACTAACTTCCTGGGACGGGAAATTTCCCTAGAGGTACAGAGACTGCAAAAGACAAGGAGGAAAAATCCAAAATCATGATGTCCTCAAGCAGAAAAGAGAGGACATTTTCCAATGTGGGCTCATGTTTTGGGGACAACTCTCTAGGAGGCAATTTCCCCTCACTCTGGGAGATTTCCACTAACTTCCTGGGATGGGAAATTTCTCTAGAGGTACAGAGACTGCAAAAGATAAGGAGGAAAAATCCAAAATCATGATGTTGTCCTCAGAACAGAAAAGAAAGGAAATCGTCCGATGTGGGCTCATGTTTTGGGGACAACTCTCTAGGAGGCAAATTCCCCACACTCTGGGAAATTTCCACTAACTTCCTGGGATGGAAAATTTCCCTAGAGGTACAGAGACTGCAAAAAAAAAAAAAAAACACTGGCAGGGGTTTTAATTCCTTCCCTACCCAAATTGTCCTCTTTGCTCCACCCAAGACCTACAGCTCCCTCTTTGCTGCCTCCCATTTTTGCATACAGGACTTCCTCAGAGCCTCTCCCATCGTCTGAAACTCCTTACCCCAACCTGTAGGGCTGTCTCCTTCTCTGCCTTTAGGCAATACCTGAAAACTCATCTTTTCAGGGAACCTTTTCTGCTTCTACCTTATGACTGGAAATTTACTATTTTACTTTCCTGAGCAACCCATCCCCCACACTGCCACACAGATGTACCGCTTGCTGCTCCTATTTGGATTGTAAGCTCTGACAAGCAGGACCCACCTTACCCTCTACTGTCTCCGGTTGTTTTGTAAAGTTCTGTAGGTGCAGGGGCGGACTGACCGTTTGAGCACTCGGGCACTGCCCGAGGGCCCGGGGTCAGTAGGGGGTCCCATGAAATGCCCCTGGTACCTTTTTATAGGCTTTTTTGAGTTTGGGCAAGGACACAGGGGCCCCATGATCCCCTATTGCCCAGGGGCCCCATGAGTTGTCAGTCCGCCCCTGTGTAGGTGCTATATAAATCCTGAATAATTATAATAATAACAACCACAATCAGAAAAACGTTTTGGCTTTACATACACTTTGGATAAAGATGCCGCGTTTCCTCATTAATGCCAGCCAAGAGAGGAATGAGCTGATTGGCTCATAAAAGAGTTCAATTTTTAGTTGAATCAGAGGTCCCCCCATCACATCAAAGTTCTCCCTATCATGTCAGAGTTTATCCATCATGCCAGAGTCCCCCTTCACATCATAGTCCCCCCAATCAAGTCAGAGACCCCCCATTATGTCAAAGACCCCCCATAACATCAGTAGCACACCCAGCTTATAGAAAGAATGAGCTGATTGGCTCATAAAACAGTTCAATATTTAGTTGAATCAGAGGTCCCCCCATCATGGCAGAGTCCCCCGTCACATCGCAGTCCCCTCAACACAATAGGAACTCCCCACCATATTAGAGTCCTCCCATCACCTCATAGTCCTCCCAATCAAGTCAGACACTCAATCACCATATCAGAGTCTCTCCATCACATCAGCAGTGTACCCTGCTAGTGGAATAAATTAGCTAATTGGCTCATAAAACAGTTCAGTATGTAGTTGAATCAGAGTTCCCCCATAATGTCAGAGTCCCCCTGTCACACCGCAGTCCCCTCAATACATCAGGAACCCCCCACCATGTCAGAGTCCTCCCATCACATCATTGTCCTCCCAGTCAAGTCAGAGACCCCCCACCATGCCAGAGTCCCCCCTGTCACATCGTAGTTTCCCCCCTATCAAGTCAGAGACCCCCCCATTACATCAGCAGTACACCCTGCTAATGGAAGGAATGAGCTGATTGGCTCATAAAAGAGTTCGATATTTAGTTAAATCAGAGTTTCCCCATCAAGTCAGAGTCCCTCCGTCACATCGCAGTCCCCCTAACACATCAGAAACCCCCCACCATGTCAGAGTCCTCCCATCACATCATAGTCTTCCAAGCAAGTCAGAGACCCCTCCTATCATGTCAAAGTCCTCCATAACATCAGCAGCACAGGAATGAGCTGATTGGCGTATAAAACACTTCAGCATTTAGTTGAATCAGAGTTCCCCCCATCATGTCAGAGTCCTCCCTTTATGTCAGAGTCCACCAATCATGTTAGAGTATCCCCATCACACCATAGTTCTCCCATCACTTCAGTGACCGCAGCATCGTGTCAGCGTTCCCCTCATAGTGTCAGAGTTTCCTCTATCATTCCAGAGTCTACAATCACATTAGTCCCACCTGTCATGTCAGAACCCCCTATATTGTCAGAGTCTGTCCATCATGTCAGAGTCCCTCCCATCACATCATAGTCCCCCCATCACAGTAGAGACCCTCCATCATGTCAGATTCCTTCCATCACATCAGCAGCACACCTTATCATGGAATCCTCTCATCACATCAGAAGCCCCACCCATCATAGTCCCCCCATCATGTCAAAGTCCCCCTATCATGTCAGATCCCCCCCCATCAGTCACTGATGTCCCCCCATCATGTCAGATCCCCCCCATGTCCCCCCATCATGTCAGATCCCCCCCCATCAGTCACTGATCCCCCCCCCCCATCAGTCACTGTCCCCACCCATCAAATCAGCAGCGTACCCATCATAGGATTCTGTCATCACAACAGAAGCCCCACCCTTCCCATTAGAGGACCCCCTATAAATCAGAGTCCCCCAATACATTAGAGTCCCCCCACCATATAGTCCCCTCTTCTCATCACAGCCGTATCTTACTCCAGCAGCTCAGCGATTGGCAAGAGGTGGAATTCTGAGGGTGGCCTTGCATGCCGCCAGCCCTGGATCATCACCTTGAGTTGCCCTGGTGCAGGCAGGACATTGTGCCTCCTGAGTCCTGGCCCTAGTGCTTCATTGATTGTTATGGCGTTGGTGGCCAGCCTGCACCATTAAGGATCATAATGCTATTCGCGACCCCAAACATCACCCCAGTTGAGAAACGCCGGTATAGAGTGTGCACACATCTGCAGGCCTCCAACAGCTACTGCCAGGAACGTCCTGCACCGCGCACATCTCTCCAAGACTCTGATGATGAGTTTGGACCCATTCACAGTGTCAATGGTTTGCACTTGGGATGAAATGAAGGACTCCCGCGGCTCCCATCCACAGTCCCACTCCCGCTAAAAGCCTCACAAGGAAAATAAATAAAACATCATAGTTAATATTCTTAAAAGCTTTCAGAGCGGCCCCGGACGACACGTCAGCGGTGTTTGACAAGGCTGCTGGATGCCGTATTCACAGCTCTTAACAGATGGAATTTCACAAAACAGCTCCATTTGTATCTCGCATCAAATCAAGGAGGAAAAAATTAGGATGGCAAAATAAAGCTGCGCTGGAACAAAAGACTGTCCCTTATTAAAGGAATGCCATGAAATCAGCTGCTGTAAGGTGCCCTCGGGCCAAAAGAAAATGAACATTTGAAATGATAATAGACATAATGGCTAGACATGACATCCCACGTTGGATTCGATGATAACTGTCATCAGTATCCCGTACAACTCGCTGTACTTCAGTTCTTCCATCCGCAATCCAAAATGTGCCAAATTCCTTACACCGGCAATCAGAAAGTACCGCAGCAGAAAATGTCTCAATATGCTGGCCTGTTATAAGACATGACTAGTGTAGAAGAGATGTGTTGTCAAATGCTAACACCCCCAAAACATACTTACCCAACGTCCGAAAAAACCCATTTCCCAACACTCCCTCCACCAATAAAAGGAGACCACACTTGGTTGGAGTAAAATGGACTTCACAGCCTTTTATTAACAATTTAACTTAAATATACAGAAAACATTCCTTAAAACAGAAACCTCCATAAACTTATGGAATGAGTTGTTGGTCTAGGAAGGCACCCAAACAATATTGATCTCCCCCTGCGGAACCTTCACCTTAATGTTCCTCCTAGGCCTCCAGCCGCAACTCACCGACTCGGAGACACACCTTCCGCAGGTAGACCTCCACCTTCCAGTTAAACCTCGGATAACTGGAATTTACCCGAGCGCACCATACCACAGATGGGTCCCAACCATACCACAGATGGGTCCCAACCATACCACAGATGGGTCCCAACCATACACTTATCATCACAAACCATTAACAACCTACCAAGACCAACAACTGCCACCAAACTAAACAAGCCAAACAGAACAAACACCCCAGGGGAGGGCGGGAGGGAACTTCTCTCTTCAACTGCTAACCAGCACTCCCCCAAGATTCAGGATGATCCCGCCCAAACCTACTAACACCAATCAGGTAACCTTACTATCTTTTTTAACCCTTCCCCTTTAACTTAACCCTTTCTTGTCTTTTCTCCCTCTTCACCTAGTCATGTCTGCCCTGCGCTATTCTTCTCTTTCTTTCTTTCTTTCTCTTTCTTTCTTTCTTTCTTTCTTTCTTTCTTTCTTTCTTTCTTTCTTTCTTCCCTTCCCTTTCCTTCCTTTCGCTCCCCTCCTTCCTTCCCTTCGCTTCCCTCATTCCTTCCCTTCTCTCATTCCTTCCTTCCCTCATTCCTTCCTTCCCTTCCCTCATTCCTTCCTTCCCTTCCCTCATTCCTTCCTTCCCTTCCCTCATGCTTTCCTCCTTCCTTCCTTCCTTTCGCTCCCCTCCTTCCTTCCCTTTGCTTCCCTCCCTCCCTCCCTCCCTCCTTCCTTCCTTCCTTCCTTCCTTCCTTCCTTCCTTCCTTCCTTCCTTCCTTCCTTCCTTCCTTCCTTCCCTTCGCTTCCCTCATTCCTTCCTTCTCTCATTCCTTCCTTCCCTCATTCCTTCCTTCCTTCCCTCATTCCTTCCTTCCTTCCCTCATTCCTTCCTTCTCTCATTCTTTCCTTCCCTCATTCCTTCCTTTCCTTCCTTCTCTCATTCCTTCCTTCCCTTCCCTTATTCCTTCCTTCCCTTCCCTCATTCCTTCCTTCCCTTCCCTCATTCCTTCCTTCCCTTTCTTAGGGGTTGATTTACTAAAGGCAAATAGACTGTGCACTTTGCAAAGTGCAGTAGCTGTACAGCATAGTAAATGAGCAGAAGTTCTGCTGACTTTCATCATCCAATCATAAACAAGCAAAAATGCTGTTTTTTTTTTTCCCTTGAATGTGATTGGGTATTCTTTGGAGGTCTTTAGCTATTGACTCTGCAGACACTTGGCAACTTCTGTGCGCTTCAGCATGTGCTGACCCCGCTCTGTCATGTGACGTGGCCTACCACTTGGTGGCTGAGTCGCTGTTGTTCCCAGTTGCTTCCACTTTGTTATAATCCCACTAACAGTTGAGCGTGGAATATTTAGTAGCCAGGAAATGTCACGGATGGACTTATTGCACAGGTGACAACCTATCACGGGACCACGCTTGGAGTCACTGAGCTCCTGAGAGCGACCCATTCTTTCACCAATGTTTGTAGAAGCAGTCTGCATGCCTAGGGGCTTGATTGTATACACCTGTGGCCATGGAGGGGATTGGAACACCTGAATCACATGATTGGGAGGGCGGGCCCAATACTTCTGGCAATATAGTGTATATATATATATATATATATATATATTTCTGAATTAATTTCAGCTTTAAATGTAATGAGATTTGGCGGAATTCTGTGTATCAAACAAGAATGGTGGGATTTCGATAAACCGGCTTCCCTGCCTCCGCTCTCTGAAAGTTCTTCGCTTGTTTTCCCTGTGTACTTTATGGCGCCACAAGCAGGAAACCTGATATGCCGTGGATGGCTTTTACGACAGAGGCGTTGGTTAGCTGGGGATGTGGTTTGTAAAAGGGGAACAGAAGATTGCTATCTTATTGTTGAGGGAAATAAGCGAAGAAGCTTTTAGAGTGATTAGCAGATTTCTGTGGTTCTGATGAGTTCAGGACACTCTCCGTCTTATCAGGCTTCTAGGTACGTGTATTTGTTCCCCGAGAGTCACTTCCCTGGCTCAGAGTAAAAGGAGAACTCCAGCACAGATATATAAAAAGTCACTTAAATCTCATTTCCGAGTATTTTTTATTTTTTTTAATAATAAGGCCCCCCCACCATATAACAAAGAAAAAGTAGCTTTGGCTGCAATACTTACCTTATATTCAAAGTTGCCTCCCGCAGTACTCCTTTTTCACCACAAGATGTCCTCCGTTTTCTAGGTTTAAATCTGTATTAAACCCAATAACAAACATTTATTATATTGCCGCTCAATTCTTACCCTAGGTTCCCATCTGTGCGGGTGGTGCCGCTGTGGATCCGCACGAAAATCCATGCACCCGCACCACCTGCACAGAGGAATGCGGACCTGCAGGCAGGTGCCATTAGTTCTAATGGCACGCCGCCCGCACTGGAGAATGCAACCGTACTGGGAACCGAGGTTCCCGTGTGGGCTGCGTTTTCAGAAGTAGTGCAGGGGCTTCTTCTCTGTGTGTCTGGGGGCACGGGAGTCCATTCAAATGAATGGGCTCTCGTGCCCGTGCAAAACACAGACCGCACGGCCACATATATGTGAACCAGGGGTAAGACATGATGGCTGCATTAGTTTTCTTTTGAAGGCTTTCTTCCCTTCATTTTCACCTGGTGATCCAGCCAGTATGTCTGTTGTTTTTCAACAGAACAAGCTGTCCTGCAGATGTAGCAGTTAGGGCATTGAGACAACCCATCTACCACTGACAGGGGTGCTTACAATGATCAGCTTTTATTTATATATTTAAACCTTTATATCAAAAGGAAAAGAAAATGTTGCTGTAACTGCTTAAAAAGCATGATCTGTAATTTGGCTTCAATTTGTTAGTGTATCTAAATCTGCTAGTACATCTAACACTCCCCCTCCCCCTAGGTTGACAATGCTGCTGTGCCTCCTGTGCTCCTTCATCCAGATTTGTTTGTGTATCTAAATCTGCCAGTACATCTAACACTCCCCCTCCCCCTAGGTTGACAATGCTGCTGTGCCCCCTGTGCTTCTTCATCCTGATTTGTTAGTGTATTTAAATATGCTAGTATATCTAACACTCCCCTCCCCCTAGGTTGACAATGCAGCTGTGCCCCCTGTGCTCCTTTATCCAGATTTGTTAGTGTATCTAAATCTGCTAATACATCTAACACTCCCCCTCCTCCTAGGTTGACAATGCTGCTGTGCCCCCTGTGCTTCTTCATCCAGCTTTGTTAGTGTATCTAAATCTGCTAGTACATCTAACACTCCCCCTTCCCCTAGGTTGAGGGGGAAAAAGACTAAAAAAAGAAAACAGATGCGTTTCGAACATTCTAGATCTTTCTCGACGCGTTTCGATAATTCCACATTCTAGATCTTCCTCAACGTGTTTCGATAATTCCACATTCTAGCTCTTCATCGACACGCTTCAAACATTCCACATTCTAGATCTACCCCCATGCATTTCAATCATTCCACGTTCTAGATCTACCCCAACGCGTTTCAATCATTACACATTCTAGATCTTCCTCGACGTGTTTCGATCATTCCATATTCTAGAATACCCCAACGCGTTTCAATCATTCCACATTCTATATATTCCTCGACGCGTTTCGATCGTTCCACATTCTAGATCTGCACCAACGTGTTTCAATCATTCCACATTCTAGATCTTCCTCAGGGAGCATGAGAGACAAAGGGCTTTCTAGTAAATATAGTTGTGCTCAAAAGTTTGCATCCCCTGGCAGAAATTGTGAAATTGTGGCATTGATATTGAAAATATGACTGATCATGCCAAAAAATGCTCTTTTATTGAAAGATGATGATCACATGAAGACATTTATTATCACATAGTTGTTTGGCTGCTTTTTAAATCATAATGATAACAGAAATCACCCAAATGGCCCGGATCAGAAGTCTCTGCCCCCGGATCAGAAGTCTCTGCCCCCTGGATCAGAAGTCTCCGCCCCCCGGATCAGAAGTCTCCGCCCCCGGATCAGAAGTCTCCCTCCCCTGGAATGTTTGGCCTTGGTACAGACACACAAAGTGACACACACGGGTTACAATGCCTATTAGAGGTTAATGTCCCACATCTGTGGCTTTTTAAATTGCAATTAGTGTCAGTGTATAAATAGTCAATGAGTTTGTTGGCTCTTACGTGGAAGCACTGACTAGGATAGATACTGAGCCATGGGGATCAGAAAAGAACTGTCAAAAGTCTTCCGTAACAAGGTAATGGAACTTTATAAAGATGGAAAAAGGACAAAAACATATGTCAGAGCAAAAGAGGGGATGACTTCCAAGATGGGAGGCTGGACACCATGTTCCGGTTTGCATTCGGGTTTAATGCCCCCCGGTGTCTTTTATCCAGATCATATACAAATAAATCCACAAGCATGCTCACAGCTGTCACAAATAACCCATGTATTTTGACTATTTTATTTATTTCAGGTACTTATATAGCACTGTCAATTTACACAGCACTTTACATATATATTGTACATTCACATCAGTCCCTAACCCTCAAGGGGCGTACAATCTAAGGTCCCTAACCCTCAAGGGGTGTACAATCTAAGGTCCCTAACCCTCAAGGGCTGTACAATCTAAGGTCCCTAACCCTCAAGGGGGGCACAATCTAAGGTCCCTAACCCTCAAGGGGTGTACAATCTAAGGTCCCTAACCCTCAAGGGCTGTACAATCTAAGGTCCCTAACCCTCAAGGGGCGTACAATCTAAGGTCCCTAACCCGCAAGGGGTGTACAATCTAAGGTCCCTAACCCTCAAGGGGTGTACAATCTAAGGTCCCTAACCCTCAAGGGCTGTACAATCTAAGGTCCCTAACCCTCAAGGGCTGTACAATCTAAGGTCCCTAACCCTCAAGGGGGGCACAATCTAAGGTCCCTAACCCTCAAGGGGTGTACAATCTAAGGTCCCTAACCCTCAAGGGCTGTACAATCTAAGGTCCCTAACCCTCAAGGGGCGTACAATCTAAGGTCCCTAACCCTCAAGGGGTGTACAATCTAAGGTCCCTAACCCTCAAGGGCTGTACAATCTAAGGTCCCTAACCCTCAAGGGCTGTACAATCTAAGGTCCCTAACCCTCAAGGGGTGTACAATCTAAGGTCCCTAACCCTCAAGGGGTGTACAATCTAAGGTCCCTAACCCTCAAGGGGCGTACAATCTAAGGTCCCTAACCCTCAAGGGGTGTACAATCTAAGATCCCTAAAGGGGTGTACAATCTAAGGTCCCTAACCCTCAAGGGCTGTACAATCTAAGGTCCCTAACCCTCAAGGGCTGTACAATCTAAGGTCCCTAACCCTCAAGGGGTGTACAATCTAAGGTCCCTAACCCTCAAGGGGAGTACAATCTAAGGTCCCTAACCCTCAAGGGGTGTACAATCTAAGGTCCCTAACCCTCAAGGGGCGTACAATCTAAGGTCCCTAACTCACATTCATACATACACATACTAGGGACAATTTTAGACAGGAGCCAATTCACCTACCAGCATGTCTTTGGAGTGTGCAAGGAAACCGGAGTACCCGGAGGAAACCCACGCAGTCACAGGGAGAACATGCAAACTCCAGACAGGTGGTGCCGTGGCTGGGATTCGAACCAACGACCCGAGTACTGCCAGGCGGAAGTGCTAACCATTTAGCCACTGTGCTGCCCATGTGTTTATTTCCTATCACCATCGGCTCCATCTAGTGACCAAAATGCAGTATTTTCCTGATTGAGGCCATTTAGGAAAATACCGCCTTATGATCACTCGGGGTAGATAATGATGGTAGGAAATAAAAATATTGGGCAGCATACAGGGATTACGTATGACGGCTGTGCCCATGTGTGAAGCATAATCTACAGTATACTGTATGTAGGTAAACTATATCAATGTGCAGCAAACACGTCAAGATTTTTTTCTTTATTTTCTGGGGTAGAAGCAGGATCGGGGGCGGACTGACCATTTGTGCAGAGGGCCCATGGTCAGTAGGGGGCCCCATGAGATGCCCCTGGTACCTTTCATAGGCTTTTTTGGGTGTGGTTTGAGTGTGGGTGAGGACACAGGGGTCCCATGATCCCCTATTGCCCGGGGGCCCCATGAGTTGTCAGTCCGCCCCTGAGCAGGAGGTCCCCTTTAAGCTATGACCATGTTCTAAGATAGATTTGAAGCCTCCAGATGAAGTTGGGGTGGTATGTGCAGACATCCTGTCACCTCTGTGCGCTGACGTCATCCGCAGACATCGTGTGAAGCGGGCTCGCCATAGTGTCCTGTCTGCAGATTACTCAGCAGCTGCCGAAATGTGTAAGGTCGATAATGAGACGCTTTATTTTCAGCACAAATTTGAATGAGTAATGAGGCAGCTCCTATAGGGTGCGCAGATCACGTCTGCCAGGATTCATCGGGATGCTCAGTTACATAGAGATTCAGCGTGCACCTAGCGTCGGATTTATTTCATCACAGGGGTGGACTGACAACTCATGGGGCCCCCGGGCAATAGGGGATCATGGGGCCCCTGTGTCCTTGCCCAAACTCAAAAAAGCCTATGAAAAAGGTACCAGGGGCATCTCATGGGGCCCCCTACTGACCCCAGGCCCTTGGGCAGTGCCCGAGTTTCCAAATGGTCAGTCCGCCCCTGGGACAGACATTTCTTCTCAGGCTGTGACCACGGGCGGACTGACAACGCATGGGGCCCCGGGGCAATAGGGGATCATGGGGCCCCTGTGTCCTTGCCCAAACTCAAAAAAGCCTATAAAAAAGGTACCAGGGGGCATCTCATGGGGCCCCCTACTGACCCGGTGCCAGTGCCAGAGTTTCCATATGGTCAGTCCGCCCCTGGCTGTGTCTGCTTTCTAAGGAAAATGAATTTAAAGGGTAAGTGTACACATGTGGCAGACCTTACCAACCCTCTAAAAAAGCAATCTGCATTAGATCACTTTTCATGGACATTTGACAGGACTGACCCCGGGCCCTCGGGCAGTGCCTGAGTTTCCAAATGGTCAGTCTGCCCGTTTCATCATGGTAAATCCGTGCATGCTCAGTGTAACCCTTCCAGGGATTTATTGTCTCTCCCAGAGATCACAGTACTCCCCTGACAATGTCTTCATCTGCTTTTCTCTCCAGAAGATCGGCGCCATCTTTGTTCAGGCATCACCCAGGGTCACCATCTACTCCCCGGACTGAGATACCTCCTCTATCTCCACAGCTGAAGGTCTATACCTCGGACCAGAGCTTGAAAAAGAGTCTGCAGGAGCCAGAACTTTGCACCCATGAGCCACCAATCATAATTGTAATGCTTTGCAGGCTTACATTAAAAAATAATAATAATAATAATAATAATAAAAAATGCACGTTTTTGTTTTGTGAAATATGGGTGCAATTATTATTCTCCTTTAAAAGTATTTTATTATTTTATTTCAAAAGGTAGCATTCTCCCTTTTAGGGTTTTCTTTTTATTATTTTATTCCAAAAGTTGGAATTCTCCTTTAAAATTATTTTATTATTTTATTTCAAAAGGTGGAATTCTCCTTTTTACGGATTTCTTTTTATTATTTTACTCCAAAAGTTGGAATTCTCCTTTAAAATTATTTTATTATTTTATTTCAAAAGGTAGCATTCTCCTTTTAGGGATTTCTTTTTACTATTTTATTCCAAAAGTTAGAAAGTGCTTGATGAGAGCTTATTAGTACTGAGCAGGGGCGTCCCTAGGGTTGGTGTCACCCGGTGCCGGAACACTTGGTGGATGGATCGGAGGATGGATCGGATCAGGATGGATGGATCAGAGTCCGATCCATTGCTTTAAAACTTGCCTTTT
Source organism: Staurois parvus (assembly GCF_062004578.1). Taxonomy (NCBI): domain Eukaryota; kingdom Metazoa; phylum Chordata; class Amphibia; order Anura; family Ranidae; genus Staurois; species Staurois parvus. Next base: position 1,844,429 of record NW_028318678.1, on the reverse strand, counting down.
CGTGGAGCTCATGCAGACATCAGTTAACCCCGTATAGGTTGCAAGCCGACCATCCAGATCTGCGGATTGTGGAGGATAATGGATCGGACTCCGATCCATTATGCTCAATCTGCAGATCCGATCCATCCTGCAGGGATCGTCGGCATGCATTAAAACTTACCTTTCTGTGGAGCTGGTCCGGTGTCACCCCGTGCAATAGGTGTCACCCAGAGCGGCGTGCACCCCCCGCACCTGCCTAGGGACGCCCCTGGTACTGAGATTTATTATAATAAGGCTTCCTGTATGTGAGAGATACTGGAGGAGGTGTGTTTGGGAATTCCTCTACTGCTATACAAGCCGGGGTTCTCAGATCATGGCATTAGAGACAAGTGGGAATGCAATGCTGCAATCCCTGGCTGGAAAGTACTGAATATGTAGTCTGTGCGTGCGTTCCTTTTAGGCCACCCATGCCTTCGCGGTTCATACAGGGTTAATTTTCCTATTTTTCTCCGCACTGGTTTCTAAACGGCGAGGTGTCTGCAGACATATCCCAGCCCCAGAGACTGCAGTCTGCTGGCAGCACTTGTCCCCCTGAGTGACTGATACTCCCTGCTACTTACTACCATTGATAAGTGCTGGAGAGCTCTTAAGTGTCAATGACTGAGAGCCATAGTGAATGAAGAGGGCATGCGTTGTACAACGTCCGGAGTATAAATAGCAGCACACTCAGCAATGCTGAAAGTCACATAACACATCCTGGCACATCATCAATTTTGACTATTTTCAATATATTTCAAAATATATTTAAAAAAAAAATTATATATATATATATATTGCATGTTGAAATGCGTTTTTATAACAAAATATCTGAAAAATATTTTTAAAAATATATTTCAAATATACTGTATGTCTTTAAAAATACAAATCTACATTTTTGGAATGCATTTACAAATATATGTAAAAAATATATGTTAAAATGACTTTTTTATATGTTAAAAAAAATCTGAAGAATATATTTTAAAAAAATATTTTTTTTTAAATATATTCTTCAGATTTTTTTAACATATAAAAAAGTAATTTTAACATATATCTTTTACATATATTTGTAAATGCATTCCAAAAATGTACATTTGTATTATATGTGTGTGTGTGTGTGTGTTTGTGTATATATATATATTGAATATGGGCAAAATTTTAGCATTTCAAATATATGGCATTATATTTGGGAAGAATATTTTTAATATATATTTCATATATTTTTCTTCCATATGGGATATTATAGAGACAAGGCGACATAAATCTAGACAAATAGAAAAAACGCTCAATTTTTAGGCTTCATTCACAACTGTGCATTGGGGGAATGTGCCAGGGTTGCCAACTGTCTGTACATTTATGAACAGTTTGTAAATTTCAGGCAATTTACAAGCTGTCCATAAATGTCCGTTACGGACAGCGGATGCCCATAAACAAAAAGAAATTGAAAAGGCCTTGGGTGGGCTACGGAACTGCTCATGCACAGTTCTGAAGCCTCCTGGCTGGACTCGGCTGTGCTCAGCCAGGAGGGCAGGCCAACTGTGCAACCAGTGATCTGATGGCGCCATTCGGCGCCTTTTACAAGTAACTTAGCAGAACTAAAGGGGGCGTGGTCAAGTATGGCATGAGAGTGAGTATGGAATCGGATCCACTTCACTGGCACTGCTGTCATGCTGCCAGTGCTCTCCCCACAATAGAGATGCTGCTCCATCTTCTGCCAGCCTGCCTCTACCTGCAGTCTGCATCACCGCTGTGCCCTCCAGTGCAGTCTCGGAGCTGAAAGGATGACACCAAAGAAGAAGAATGGTGGTGGCTAAGCACTGACAGTCTCTGATCATCCCTTGTGCCATGTCCACAGTCTCTGATCACCTCTTCTGCCCTGTCCACAGTCTCTGATCACTTCTTGGGCTATGTCCA